>NC_079383.1:23019352-23056852 GCF_021018895.1 Seriola aureovittata
ACTTTTTTTCACTTTTTTTACCTTACTATACTATGACTTTTTTGGGTTTTTTTTGCCTGACTGTACTGTGACTTTTTTGGGTTTTATGCCTTACTATACTATGACTTTTTTTTGTTTTTTTTACTTACTATACTATGACTTTTTTTCACTTTTTTTACCTTACTATACTATGACTTTTTTGGTTTTTTTTTGCCTGACTGTACTGTGACTTTTTTGGGTTTTATGCCTTACTATACTATGACTTTTTTTTGTTTTTTTTACTTACTATACTATGACTTTTTTTTGCCTTACTATACTATGACTTTTTTTTTTGCCTTACTATACTATGACTTTTTTGGTTTTTATGCCTTACTATACTATGACTTTTTTGGTTTTTTTTTGCCTAACTAAACTATGACTTTTTTTTTTCCTTACTTTACTATGGCTTTTTTCTTTTTTTTGCCTTACTATACTATAACTTTTATTTTTGCCTTACTATACTATGACTTTTTTTTCGTTTTTTTTACCTTACTATACTATGACTTTTTTTTTTTTTGCCTTACTATACTATGACTTTTTTATTTTGGTTTTTTTGCCTTACTATACTGTGACTTTTGTTTTTTTTTATGCCTTACTATACTATGACTTTTTAGTTTTTTTTTTCCTTACTATACTATGACTTTTTTTCACTTTTTTTACCTTACTATACTATGACTTTTTTGGGGTTTTTTTGCCTGACTGTACTTCGACTTTTTTGGGTTTTATGCCTTACTATACTATGACTTTTTTTTGTTTTTTTTACTTACTATACTATGACTTTTTTTTTTGCCTTACTATACTATGACTTTTTTTTTTGCCTTACTATACTATGACTTTTTTGGTTTTTATGCCTTACTATACTATGACTTTTTTGGGTTTTTTTTGCCTAACTATACTATGACTTTTTTTTTTGCCTTACTATACTATGGCTTTTTTCTTTTTTTTGCCTTACTATACTATAACTTTTATTTTTGCCTTACTATACTATGACTTTTTTTTTGTTTTTTTTACCTTACTATACTATGACTTTTTTGGGGTTTTTTGCCTTGCTATACTATGACTTTTTTATTATTATTTTTTGCCTTACTATACCTTGACTTTTTTTTTGCCTTACTATACTATGAATTTTTTGGTTTTTATGCCTTACTATACTATGACTTTTTTGGTTTTTATGCCTTACTATACTATGACTTTTTTGTTTTTTTGCCTTACTATACTATGACTTTTTTATTATTTTTTTTTGCCGTACTATACTTTGACAATTTTTCTTTTTTTTTGCCTTACTATACTATGACTTTTTTATTATTTTTTTTGCCGTACTATACTTTGACAATTTTTCTTTTTTTTATGCCTTACTATACTATGACTTTTTTTTTTGCCTTACTATACTATGAATTTTTTTATTTTTGCCTTACTATATTATGGCTTTTTTTAATTTATTTGTTTTTACTATGACTTTTTTGTTCTTTTGGCCTTACTATACTATGACTTTTTTGTTTTTTTTTCTTACTATAATATGACTTTTTTTTGTTTTTTTTACCTTACTAAACTATGACTTTTTTTTTTCCTTACTATACTATGGATTTTATTTTTGCCTTGCTATAATATGACTTTTTTTTTGCTTTTTTTACCTTACTATACTATGACTTTTTTCTTTTTTGCCTTATTATACTATGACGTTTTTTCATTTTTGATGCCTTACTATAGTATGCCTTTTTTGTTTTTTTTACCTTACTATACCGTGACTTTTTTTTTTTTTTGCCTTACTATACCATGACTTTTTTTGGGTTTTTTTGCCTTACTGTACTGTGACTTTTTTGTTTTTTAAGCCTTACTATACTATGACTTTTTTTTTTTTTTTTTTTTGCCTTACTATACTATGACTTTTTTTTGCCTTACTGTACTATGACTCTTTTGTTTTTTTGCCTTACTATACTATGACTTTTTTGGTTTTTATGCCTTACTATACTATGACTTTTTGGGTTTTTTTGCCTTACTATACTATGACTTTTTGGTTTTTTATGCCTTACTAAACTATGACTTTTTGGGGGTTTTTTTTGCTTTACTATACTATGACTTTTTTGGTTTTTATGCCTTACTAAACTATGACTTTTTTTTTTTGCCTTACTATACTATGACTTTTTTGTTTTTTTGCCTTACTATACTATGACTTTTTTTATTTTTTATGCCTTACTATACTATGACTTTTTTTCACTTTTTTTTACCTTACTTTACTATGACTCTTTTATTTTGTTTTTTTGCCTTACTATACTATGACTATTTTTCTTTTTTTATGCCTTACTATACTATGACTTTTTTTGGTTTTTATGCCCTACTATACTATGACTTTTTTTTTTGCCTTACTATACTATGACGTTTTTTTTTGTTTTTTATGACATACTATACTATGACGTTTTTTCATTTTTGATGCCTTACTATACTATGACTTTTTTTCTTTTTTTTACCTTACTATACCATGACTTTTTTTTTCCGCCTTACTATACTATGACTTTTTTGGGGTTTTTTTTGCCTTACTGTACTGTGACTTTTTTGGGTTTTATGCCTTACTATACTATGACTTATTTGTTTTTTATGCCCTACTATACTATGACTTTTTTTTGGTTTTTATGCTTTACTATACTATGACTTTTTTGTTTTTTATGCCTTACTATACTATGACTTTTTTTCATTGTTTTACCTTACTAAACTATGATTTTTTTTTTTTTTTTGCCTTACTATACTATGGCTTTTTTATTTTTTATGCCTTACTATACTATGACTTTTTTTTTTTTTTGCCTTACTATATTATGGCTTTTTTTTATTTATTTGTTTTTACTATGACTTTTTTGTTCTTTTGGCCTTACTATACTATGACTTTTTTGTTTTTTTTTCTTTACTATAATATGACTTTTTTTTTTTTTTTGCCTTACTATACTATGGCTTTTTTGTTTTTTTGCCTTACTATACTATGACTTTTTTTCACTTTTTTTACCTTACTATACTATGACTTTTTTTTTTTTGCCTTACTATACTTTGACTATTTTTCTTTTTTTTATGCCTTACTATACTATGACTTTTTTTGGTTTTTATGCCCTACTATACTATGCCTTTTTTTCTTTTTTTTATGCCTTACTATACCATGACTTTTTTTTTATGCCTTACTATACTATGACTTTTTTTTTTATGCCTTACTATACTATGACTTTTTTACACTTTTTTGTATGACATACTATACTAAGATGTTTTTTCATTTTTGATGCCTTACTATACTATGACTTTTTGGGTTTTTTTGCCTTACTATACTTTAACTATTTTTCTTTTTTTTATGCCTTACTATACTATGACTTTTTTGTTTTTTTGCCTTACTATACTATGACTTTTTTTTTATGCCTTACTATACTATGACTTTTTTTTTTTTTTGCCTTACTATACTATGAATTTGTTTTTTGCCTTACTATACTATGACTTTTTTGGTTTTTATGCCTTACTATACTATGACTTTTTTTTTTTTTTGCCTAACTGTACTGTGACTTTTTTTCATGTTTTTTATGAGATACTATACTATGACTTTTTTTCTTTTTTTTATGCCTTACTATACTATGACTTTTTTTGTTTTTTATGCCTTACTATACTATGACTTTTTTTGGTTTTTTTACCTTACTATACCATGACTTTTTTGTTTTTTATGCCTTACTATACTATGACTTTTTTGTTTTTTTTTTGCCTAACTGTACTGTGACTTTTTTTCATGTTTTTTTATGAGATACTATACTATGACTTTTTTTCTTTTTTTATGCCTTACTATACTATGACTTTTTTTGTTTTTAATGCCTTACTATACTATGACTTTTTTGTTTTTTTTACCTTACTATACCATGACTTTTTTTTTTTTTTCCTTACTATACTATGACTTTTCTTTTTTTTTTCCTTACTATACTATGACTTTTTTTTTTTTTTTTATGACATACTATACTAAGATGTTTTTTCATTTTTGATGCCTTACTATACTATGACTTTTTGTTTTTTTTTACCTTACTATACCATGACTTTTTTTTTTTTTTTTCCTTACTATACTATGACTTTTTTGTTTTTTTGGCCTTACTATACTATGACTTTTTTTAGTTTTTATGCCTTACTATACCAAGACTTTTTTATTTTGTTTTTTGTGCCTTACTATACTGTGACTTTTTTTTTGCCTTACTATACTATGACTTTTTTTTTCTTACTATACTGTGACTTTTTTGTTTTTTTGCCTTACTATACTATGACTTTTTTTCATTTTTTTTTTACCTTACTAAACTATGACTTTTTTTCGTTTTTATGCCTTACTAAACTATGACTTTTTTTTTTGCCTTACTATACTATGACTTTTTTATTTTGGTTTTTTTGCCTTACTATACTGTGACTTTTGTTTTTTTTTATGCCTTACTATACTATGACTTTTCAGGTTTTTTTTGCCTTACTATACTATGACTTTTTTTCACTTTTTTTACCTTACTATACTATGACTTTTTTGGGTTTTTTTTGCCTGACTGTACTGTGACTTTTTTGGGTTTTATGCCTTACTATACTATGACTTTTTTTTGTTTTTTTTACTTACTATACTATGACTTTTTTTTTTGCCTTACTATACTATGACTTTTTTTTTTGCCTTACTATACTATGACTTTTTTGGTTTTTATGCCTTACTATACTATGACTTTTTTGGGTTTTTTTTGCCTAACTAAACTATGACTTTTTTTTTTCCTTACTATACTATGGCTTTTTTCTTTTTTTTGCCTTACTATACTATAACTTTTATTTTTGCCTTACTATACTATGACTTTTTTTTGTTTTTTTTACCTTACTATACTATGACTTTTTTTTTTTTTGCCTTACTATACTATGACTTTTTGACACTTTTTTTACCTTACTATACTATGACTTTTTTTTTTTGCCTTACTATACTATGACGTTTTTTCTTGTTTTTTATGACTATGACGTTTTTTCATTTTGATGCCTTACTACACTATGACTTTTTTGGTTTTTTTACCTTACTATACTATAACTATTTTTCTTTGTTTTATGCCTTACTATACCATGACTTTTTTTTTCTTTTGCCTTACTATACTATGACTTTTTTGTTTTTTTGCCTTACTATACTATGACTTTTTTTTATGCCTTACTATACTATGACTTTTTTTTTTTGCCTTACTATACTTTGACTATTTTTCTTTTTTTATGCCTTACTATACTATGACTTTTTTTTTTTTTTTGCCTTACTATACTATGACTTTTTTACTTTTTTTTATGCCTTACTATACTATGACTTTTTTTTTTTTTGCCTTACTATACTATGACTTTTTTGTTTTTTTGCCTTACTATACTATGACTTTTTTTTTATGCCTTACTATACTATGACTTTTTTTTTTTGCCTTACTATACTTTGACTATTTTTCTTTTTTTATGCCTTACTATACTATGACTTTTTTTTTTTGCCTTACTATACTTTGACTATTTTTCTTTTTTTATGCCTTACTATACTATGACTTTTTTTTTTTTTTTTGCCTTACTATACTATGACTTTTTTACTTTTTTTTATGCCTTACTATACTATGACTTTTTTTTGTTTTTTGCCTTACTATACTATGAATTTGTTTTTTGCCTTACTATACTATGACTTTTTTTTTTTTTTGCCTAACTGTACTGTGACTTTTTTTCATGTTTTTTATGAGATACTATACTATGACTTTTTTTCTTTTTTTTATGCCTTACTATACTATGACTTTTTTTGGTTTTTATGCCTTACTATATTATGACTTTTTTGTTTTTTTTACCTTACTATACCATGACTTTTTTGTTTTTTATGCCTTACTATACTATGACTTTTTTGGGTTTTTTTTGCCTAACTGTACTGTGACTTTTTTTCATGTTTTTTATGAGATACTATACTATGACTTTTTTTCTTTTTTTCTGCCTTACTATACCATGACTTTTTTTCTTTTTTATGCCTTACTATACTATGACTTTTTTGTTTTTTTTACCTTACTATACCATGACTTTTTTTTTTTTTTTTTAATGACTTACTATACTATG
This sequence comes from Seriola aureovittata, assembly GCF_021018895.1. NCBI lineage: Eukaryota > Metazoa > Chordata > Actinopteri > Carangiformes > Carangidae > Seriola > Seriola aureovittata. The sequence goes on from NC_079383.1 coordinate 23,025,446, forward strand.
ACGTTTTTTCTTGTTTTTTATGACATACTATACTAAGATGTTTTTTCATTTTTGATGCCTTACTATACTATGACTTTTTGGGTTTTTTTACCTTACTATACCATGACTTTTTTTTTTTTTTTTTTCCTTACTATACTATGACTTTTTTGTTTTTTTGGCCTTACTATACTATGACTTTTTTTAGTTTTTATGCCTTACTATACCAAGACTTTTTTATTTTGTTTTTTGTGCCTTACTATTATGTGACTTTTTTTTTGCCTTACTATACTATGACTTTTTTTTTCTTACTATACTGTGACTTTTTTGTTTTTTTGCCTTACATTACTATGACTTTTTTTCACTTTTTATGCCTTACTATACTATGACTTTTTTTCATTTTTTTTACCTTACTAAACTATGACTTTTTTTCGTTTTTATGCCTTACTAAACTATGACTTTTTTTTTTTGCCTTACTATACTATGACTTTTTTATTTTGGTTTTTTTGCCTTACTATACTGTGACTTTTGTTTTTTTTTTATGCCTTACTATACTATGACTTTTTAGGTTTTTTTTGCCTTACTATACTATGACTTTTTTTCACTTTTTTTAGCTTACTATACTATGACTTTTTTGGGGTTTTTTTGCCTGACTGTACTGTGACTTTTTTGGGTTTTATGCCTTACTATACTATGACTTTTTTTTGTTTTTTTTACTTACTATACTATGACTTTTTTTTTTGCCTTACTATACTATGACTTTTTTTTTTGCCTTACTATACTATGACTTTTATGGTTTTTATGCCTTACTATACTATGACTTTTTTTTTTTTTGCCTTACTATATTATGGCTTTTCTTAATTTATTTGTTTTTACTATGACTTTTTTGTTCTTTTGGCCTTACTATACTATGACTTTTTTGTTTTTTTTTGCTTTACTATACTATGACTTTTTTTTTTTTTTTTGCCTTACTATACTATGGCTTTTTTGCCTTACTATACTATGACTTTTTTTTTTTTATGCCTTACTATACTATGACTTTTTTTCACTTTTTTTACCTTACTATACTATGACTTTTTTTTTTTTTGCCTTACTATACTTTGACTATTTTTCTTTTTTTTATGCCTTACTATACTATGACTTTTTTTGGTTTTTATGCCCTACTATACTATGCCTTTTTTTTTTTTTTTTGCCTTACTATACCATGACTTTTTTTTTTTTTTTTGCCTTACTATACTATGACTTTTTTGTTTTTTTGCCTTACTATACTATGACCTTTTTTTTTTATGCCTTACTATACTATGACTTTTTTACACTTTTTTTTACCTTACTATACTATGACTTTTTTTTTTTGCCTTACTATACTATGACGTTTTTTCATTTTTGATGCCTTACTACACTATGACTTTTTTGGTTTTTTTACCTTACTACACTATGACTTTTTTTTCTTTTTGCCTTACTATACTATGACTTTTTTTTTTTTTTTGCCTTACTATATTATGGCTTTTTTTTATTTATTTGTTTTTACTATGACTTTTTTGTTCTTTTGGCCTTACTATACTATGACTTTTTTGTTTTTTTTTGCTTTACTATAATATGACTTTTTTGTTTTTTTTTGCCTTACTATACTATGACTTTTTTTCACTTTTTTTACCTTACTATACTATGACTTTTTTTTTTTTGCCTTACTATACTTTGACTATTTTTCTTTTTTTTATGCCTTACTATACTATGACTTTTTTTGGTTTTTATGCCCTACTATACTATGCCTTTTTTCTTTTTTTTATGCCTTACTATACCATGACTTTTTTTTTTTTTTTTTGCCTTACTATACTATGACTTTTTTGTTTTTTTGCCTTACTATACTTTAACTATTTTTCTTTTTTTTATGCCTTACTATACGACTTTTTTGTTTTTTTACCTTACTATACTATGACTTTTTTTTTATGCCTTACTATACTATGACTTTTTTACACTTTTTTTACCTTACTATACTATGACTTTTTTTTTTTGCCTTACTATACTATGACCTTTTTTCTTGTTTTTTATGACTATGACGTTTTTTCATTTTTGATGCCTTACTACACTATGACTTTTTTGGTTTTTTTACCTTACTATACCATGACTTTTTTTTTTTTTTGCCTTACTATACTATGACTTTTTTTTTATGCCTTACTATACTATGACTTTTTTACACTTTTTTTTACCTTACTATACTATGACTTTTTTTTTTTGCCTTACTATACTATGACGTTTTTTCTTGTTTTTTATGACTATGACGTTTTTTCATTTTTGATGCCTTACTACACTATGACTTTTTTTTTTTTATGCCTTACTATACTATGACTTTTTTTTTTTTTTTTGCCTTACTATACTATGACTTTTTAACTTTTTTTTATGCCTTACTATACTATGACTTTTTTGGTTTTTATGCCTTACTATACTATGACTTTTTGGGTTTTTTTTTGCCTAACTGTACTGTGACTTTTTTTCATGTTTTTTATGAGATACTAAACTATAACTTTTTTTCTTTTTTTTATGCCTTACTATACTATGACTTTTTTTGTTTTTTATGCCTTACTATACTATGACTTTTTTGTTTTTTTTACCTTACTATACCATGACTTTTTTGTTTTTTTTTTCCTTACTATACTAAGATGTTTTTTCATTTTTGATGCCTTACTATACTATGACTTTCTGGGTTTTTTTACCTTACTATACCATGACTTTTTTGTTTTTTTTTCCTTACTATACTATGACTTTTTTGTTTTTTTGGCCTTACTATACTATGACTTTTTTTAGTTTTTATGCCTTACTATACCAAGACTTTTTTATTTGTTTTTTTGCCTTACTATACTGTGACTTTTTTTTTTTGCCTTACTATACTATGACTTTTTTTTTCTTACTATACTGTGACTTTTTTGTTTTTTTTGCCTTACTATACTATGACTTTTTTGAACTTTTTATGCCTTACTATACTATGACTTTTTCGGGGTTTTTTTGCCTGACTGTACTGTGACTTTTTTGGGTTTTATGCCTTACTATACTATGACTTTTTTGGTTTTTATGCCTTACTATACTATGACTTTTTTGTTTTTTTGCCTTACTATACTATGACTTTTTTATTATTTTTTTTTGCCGTACTATACTTTGACAATTTTTCTTTTTTTTTGCCTTACTATACTATGACTTTTTTTTTTTGCCTTACTATACTATGAATTTTTTTATTTTTTGCCTTACTATACTATGACTTTTTTTTTTTTTGCCTTACTATATTATGGCTTTTTTTAATTTATTTGTTTTTACTATGACTTTTTTGTTCTTTTGGCCTTACTATACTATGAGTTTTTTGTTTTTTTTTGCTTTACTATACTATGACTTTTTTTTTTTTTTTGCCTTACTATACTATGGCTTTTTTTTTTTCCTTACTATACTATGACTTTTTTGGTTTTTATGCCTTACTATGACTCTTTTTCTTTTTTCTATGCCTTACTATACTATGACTTTTTTGTTTTTTTTACCTTACTATACTATGACTTTTTTTCTTGTTTTTTATGACATACTATACTATGACGTTTTTTCATTTTTGATGCCTTACTATACTATGACTTTTTTTTTTTTTTTTTCCTTACTATACTATGACTTTTTTGTTTTTTTGGCCTTACTATACTATGACTTTTTTTAGTTTTTATGCCTTACTATACCAAGACTTTTTTATTTTGTTTTTTTTGCCTTACTATACTGTGACTTTTTTTTTTGCCTTACTATACTATGACTTTTTTTTTCTTACTATACTGTGACTTTTTTGTTTTTTTTGCCTTACTATACTATGACTTTTTTGAACTTTTTATGCCTTACTATACTATGACTTTTTGGGGTTTTTTTTGCCTGACTGTACTGTGACTTTTTTGGGTTTTATGCCTTACTATACTATGAATTTTTTGTTTTTTTTACCTTACTATTGCCATGACTTTTTTTTGTTTTTTTTTGCCTTACTATACTATGACTTTATTTAAAAATAAAAAATAAAATTTTGCCTTACTATACTATGACTTTTTTTTTTTTTTTTCCTTACTATACTATGACTTTTTTGTTTTTTTGGCCTTACTATACTATGACTTTTTTTAGTTTTTATGCCTTACTATACCAAGACTTTTTTATTTTGTTATTTTTGCCTTACTATACTGTGACTTTTTTTTTTGCCTTACTATACTATGACTTTTTTTTTCTTACTATACTGTGACTTTTTTGTTTTTTTTGCCTTACTATACTATGACTTTTTTGAACTTTTTATGCCTTACTATACTATGACTTTTTGGGTTTTTTTTTGCCTGACTGTACTGTGACTTTTTTGGGTTTTATGCCTTACTATACTATGAATTTTTTGTTTTTTTTACCTTACTATTGCCATGACTTTTTTTTGTTTTTTTTTGCCTTACTATACTATGACTTTATTTAAAAATAAAAAATAAAATTTTGCCTTACTGTACTGTGACTTTTTTTTTATGCCTTACTATATTATGACTTTTTTATTTTGTTTTTTTGCCTCACTGTACTGTGACTTTTTTTTTTTGTCTTACTATACTATTACTTTTTTTCACTTTTTATGCCTTACTAAACTATGACTTTTTTGGGGTTTTTATGCCTTACTATACTATTATGTTTTTTGACATTTTTTGCTTTACTATACTATGACCTTTTTAAAGTCTAGTATTTTATTGATTTTATCAAACATTAATTTCTAGGTTCATATGGACCAAATAAAAGACACAGGAGGACAAGAAATTTAATACTTATTCACACAATGTTAATAGTGCTTTAAAAAGTACAAATCTTTAAAAGTGCATATTGTGCATGAAAGAACACAGCTACCGTTTCCTGAAGGCAATTAAATTGCACAATGAATATGACAATGTCAGATTCAACAGAAATGTTTACATAAAATACTAATACATGTTAATTCTGCTGATTTAACGTTCATGCTTACATGTCTGTAAGAATTATAATCACACTACACAGGAATCAATCTCATTGTCCTGGAATGGGAGTTCGTCCAACAGGCTAGGCTGTGCGTTTCATCAGTGCACCTTGCCATCTTTACAGCCAGTCAAAGCAATTGATGCGTGAACATCCTCAGCCTACATTTCTTTCAGCACCTCTGTCAGGGAGTCCAGATTGAATTGCTTATTCATCCTCGTTGGCTGGAATTCTTTCCACCCTGATTAAGCTTCCCTCACTTGGGTATGTGTGCGTTGTATGAGAAGCTCCTCTTTTGAACCTATATGTGCGTGTTGTCAGCAGTGCAGAGAACCAGTGTGCATCACGTACTCCCAGTGGGCTTTTGGACCACTCAGGGGAGTGTCTGTCAGCTTCTTCTATTCCTGGTCTGTCTCTGCATGCTGTAATGATTCCTCCTTCTGTGACAAAGGTGGAGCTAACCATTGGTTAGTGAGGTTGCTCTTTAGGGATGGGTAGTCCAAGTATTCATCTCCAACCTTTACTTCTGTTGTCCGGAGGATCAAGAACTGTCCTTGAGTTCCTCCAGTGCTTCCTTCTTTACCACAGCCGACTCTCTCCAGGTTTCAGGTTGTGGCGTTGTCCTTTCTGTCCTTGGAGCAAGGCAGCTCCCACCTGTGTGTGTGGAGCAGAGGACAAAGTTACACAATAGCTCAACATTTCATCACTACACTGTCTGTGGTTGGGAGCTGGCCCACAAACTCCTGTGTTTAATAGTCTTCCAAACAATACTTCAAAAGGGCTGAGACCATTTTTGGGTCTCATCGAAGTTAGGATTAATGGTAATGTGTTTATTCCCAGTTTCTTCTCAACATTTAGCCAGTTTATTCTTTAACGTACCATTCTGTCTCAGGGTACATATCAGGGTGATGCATGCGGTGTTGTCTCAGATCCATCCCCAGGAAAATGCTTGTTTCTTTAACTGTTTTGCTTTTTCCCACGGACATCTGATTTTGCTGTGGGGAAAACTTCAGTCAACAAATGAAGTGATCAGATGGTCCAACAGGGGGCAGACGTTGTTGTTCTCTCCTTACAATATATTTAGCACATGTCAAACACTTGTAAAAGGGGTTAAAGTGTCACAGTATTGTAAATATATTTGAAAAGAAGGAAAAAGTAGAAAAACACGGAGCAGTAATTAATCATGTGAAGACGTTAGAATAACAACATATAGCAAATAAAAGATTAGAATAAGAAGAAAGAGTAAAATGATTTAAAGAGAATGAAAGAACTGAAAAGTATCTAAGTACCTTTTTCTTCTTGTGTTTCAGACAAAAGCAGGAAGGATGACGGCGTCAAGACCAAACCAGACATCTATGGTGAGACCCCCCCCCCCCCCACATCAGTTTTTAATCCAACATGTCGGATCAGATATTGATTCTGATGATTTCCTCCCCTCACTGCAGCTTTAGTGTATTTCAGTAACTGCCAATCATGAACCAGGATTTTTCTTTCTTTTTTCCCAGCTGTGTCCAAACCTGGTGAGGGGGAGGGGTTTATGGACAGCCCCACCCCCTGTCCTGAAGACTACGCCCACTTCTGTGAACACGGCCAGTGTGAGATGAGACAGAATCTTCCCACCTGCAGGTAACACCTGTCTCTGTGAACTGTGTGTGTGTGTGTGTGTGTGTCCTCCTATCTTTGTGAGGACCAGTGTCAGACTGTCTGTACACACACACACACACACACACACACACACACACACACACACACACACACACACACACACACACACACACACACACACACACACACACACACACACACACACACACACAGTGAGTCTAAAACTGGTTTTGTGAGACAGTTATCTTGGATTAAAGTCAGAATAAGTTTGAATAATCCCGGTTTACTGTGTGTGTGTGTGTGTGTGTGTGTGTGTGTGTGTGTGTGTGTGTGTGTGTGTGTGTGTGTGTGTGTGTGTGTGTGTGTGTGTGTGTGTCTCAGGTGTGAGGCAGCGTATGGGGGCGCTCAGTGTGATGAGCTGCTGGACTTTAACATCCTGTACGTGGTGCCCAGCGGTCAGAAGCTGCACTACGTCCTGATCGCCGCCATCATCGGAGCCGTTCAGATCGCCGTCATCGTAGCCGTGGTCATGTGCTTCACCAGGTATTCACACTCACATCACTACTGTTGTGTTACTGCGACTACTACAGTTATCAATAACTACACACACACACCAGAGGAAGTACAGTCTTATCCACACTTTACAAAGCTGGTTAGAAACCCAGTTAACAGTGATGCAGCTGGATGAAATCCTTCCAGACTAATGGATTCTTCTGTGTAAAATAACTTTCACTCAACTCTGACTAAAGCTGAAATCCAGATAAAATCTCCTGCAAGTCGAAATAAGTTTCTAACACTAAACATTCAACTAAAGTAAAAATTCATTAAAACACCTTCAAATTCAGCAGAGTAGAGAAAGGTAGAGAAAAATAGACTCAATGTCCACTTGGGAGCTTTCAAACACATGTCAAGGTCTTCATCGTTGGATAGTGACAGTTTTTCACCTTACTACACTCTGACATTCGTATGACTTATTCTACACTGACATTTGAATGACTTCTTATACTACGACGGTTTTTCATGGCTATGTATACGTAACTCATTTTTGTAACTTATTGTACAACATTTTTATAAAAACTGATGATACCGACATTTTGTCATGACGTATATTTTTGTTATAATGCGACATTTTTTTACATTTTATACTGTGACATTTTTTTTACTCACACTACCATGAAATTTATACTTACCATACTGTGACAAATACTATAACCTTTTTTTATTTTAACTGACTTTTTTATTAATGGATGGACGGATGAAGATGGTTCAATTAAGTCACGTGATTACATCTAAACCATCTCCATGACAACTGAGCAATTTGATGAAGACTGTGAGATGTGGTTAAATCTCTGGAAGAAGCCAGTGAGTGGACCTTGAGTTAAGATTTCTTGTAGTCAAAGTTCTGTACTGAAGTGAAACATATAGGATGTGGTGTTTCCCCGTCACTAAGCACCTGCTGCTGCAGGTTGTTGACGTGTACTTCCTGTCATGTCCTGCAGGAGGTGCAACAAGACGAAGCGTGGACGGAGACAGAAGCAGCACCTCGGCCACTTCCCGTCAGGAACGTCCTCCAGGATGATGTAGCTGCTCCAGTTTCTGTGAAATACAAGAAGTCCAATTTTTCGTACCACACAGACAGACTGCATTTTTTATATCTCGACTTTTTGGTGCCTCTTTTTTTCCCCTTTTTAAAAAAAATAATTTTAACTTTCTTAAGGGGCCTTATTTTAAAGATTTTCCTCCATCTTTGATTTCTCTTTCTGGCTGCACAGTTTTGTCTCTTCGCTGTCTGCAGAGGACGTTTTGTTTTCCATCAGTCGGAGCGGAGACGTACAGTCTGGTTCGTGTTTGTCATGATGCTGCTGCTCTCAGACTCTGAATCACTGTGGATCCAACAGGAAACATTATTTATCTGATTGTATCTTCACTCTGGACCGTCCACATACTAACTGGAAAGATGTTGTTTCTGTTTGTTTTCACCCTGTGGGACGCAGACCGACATTGTTTCTGTTTTAGATTTATTTTGAAGGAAAACTAGAAAATATGTGTAACCTTGTTTATGTGGCATGTACATTAGATATATGCAAATATTAGCTATTCCTGCAGAACACCTAATGTTGACATTTAAATACTGAATTCCTGTGATTTGAATTCACTTTTTTCCAGAAACCATATTTGTGGCTAAAATCTTTATTCTGGCATCTGGTTGTTCAGGTTTGAATTTTAACCATTTTTTTGACCAAATTCAAATTTTTACTCCAGAATTTAAGCAAATTCTTTTTTCTTTTTTTTCATATTGGACGCTAGAATTTATTTTGCGTTTGGTAAATAATTTCTCTAGGACTAGAAGTTTTACAACTTGAAATTAGAGGAGCACAAGCCACATAAATTTAGATGGTTTTCAAAGTAAAATACTGTATGTTATTCTATATAGTCAGTGGTATTTAAATTTCAATATTAAGTATTTAGAAGTTTTTTTTGCTTCTGTAGTCACCTTGAAATTACGGCATAAAACTACAGATCTGGTTAATTTTTCTGAACTCTGATGAGACAGTTAAAGGTTAAAGTTGGTCACTCTTGCACCAAAACAGCCTTTAGAAATTTAACATGCAACAAGATGTTTGCGAGTCGTCACTTTGGTCTTGACACTCGGCTGCAGCAGAAAGTGTCCGAGCAGCAGCCGTGATGAGAGCTGGTTGATTTCTGCTGAGGAAAGGAGCCTCAGTGCTTCCTATCTTATCTCCTTTAGCATAGAGGACACTGGAGCTTCCTTTAACAAAGGGAAAGGGGATAATGCCATCCCACAATTCATTGCTGCAGCAACATTTATGCACCAACATCAGTAACATCCTCATGACATTTTCCATCAAGGTCAAGGACTTTTTTTTTTTCATTTCGACTGCAGCCCTGGTTTTGTTTCATACTAATAACTCCCATGATGCACTGCTGCTCACGGTTAGCCTGGTTTTCTTTGTCACCGTGTTATAACGCCTTAATACTCCAGGGGCCGCTCTTTGTCGGGACTACAGGATCATCAGGGACCACTCGAGGCCTCGGGTGTTTGTGCTGCAGTAGACTTGTGTCTAACGTGTTATTTTCTTTTTTGCTGCATCTCACAGGGTCAAAAATACCTTTTCATGTAACTTAGATGAACTTTATTTGAACTTTTTGTATTTGTTATGATGAGACGCACCTGAAAACCAAAATGCTGTTTTTTCTACTGCTTAAAAAAAAGGTACAAGCTGACATGTACAGGTTGTTGTTATAATTATTTTATTGCTTAATTTTCAGATGACGCCATTCCGGAAATGGATTCCAATGTTTTTTTGTGTTTTGACAAACTGCTAATAATTTAAATGACTGTTTGTTTTGTTTTTTTTGGTCGAGTTTCTTCTTTTTTTTTATATAATTTGTAACAATGGTACGAAGTGTCCGTGTTGGTTGTTTTATTGTGGTAGAAGGAGTAGATGAATAAGCTGGGGCGAGGTTCCCTAAAGCATCGCTGCGCTGAGATCAGATTTATCTGGAACACAAACATTGGTGGAGCTGTGGTCTCGGTCTCGTGATGCCTGTGGGAATCCGCTCTGATTTTACTGTAGATGTTGCGTACTGCATGAAACAGTGAAGTTGTTGTTTAGACTGTGCTGTAGTTGAACTAGAATTAAATTATGATGTTTGAACCCACTGTGTCACCATTTTTAATTGGTTCTCTCACACTGACAGCAGATCTGATGAGATGCTACTTTTCTGGCGTCTAAATTTTACAAGGAAACCACATTTGATTATAATCGGTGGATTTAGAGCTACAGACTTTATCAACTGTGCCAAATTATTTTTATCTAATTACCGGAACTGGTTGTGAATTCTTGATCAGTCTTGTCGACTTATTCTTTAAAAATGCACAGGTCTTAAAAAGCATTGAATTTCCCTCGGAAAAAGGCTTAAAAGTATTGGACTAATTAAAATGTTCACCTTATCATGGCGCCGGAGGAAAAGTCTGAGAATCACCAAAGTTATTAGAGTTCATCCCGAGGGGAACATGGATGTCTGAATAAAAGTTCACACTAATCCATCCAGTGGTTGTTAAGAAAAATACTGAAAGGAGGAACCACATATCTGTTGAATAAAATACAAACTACTGTGATTTGAATGCAGCCTTGGGTCTTGGTTGTTAGTGACGACATAACACAGAGCAGTAAAGTTGAACATGGTTCACCTTGGTGCCAATGAACCGGACACTTTAACACTTTAACTCATATTGCAGAGAGGTAATGCAGACAAATGTAACCTACCTCGGCCACCTGGAGACGGGCAAGCTGCTGAGGTGTGGGAAGATGCAGTTCCTCAAACGTCCACAAGATGCTGCTCCAAGGAAACTGAAACACAAGACAGATATTGGAGTCAGTTCATTGAACTGCGGGCGTATTAGCATTAACCTGAAGACTCCACCCACCTTCAGTGAAGGAGGAATGAAAACCAAGCGCTCCTGGTGGCTGCTGAGGCATTCATGTCTTCTCCCGGGAGGCGGAGTTAAATATAGAAGTGACGGCAGGATAAATATAGGCAGCAGCTGGTGGAGGGATTTTAGATGGCGGGGAGTCCCCTTCTCTCTTCGTCTAATTCCATCCCTCCTTTCTCACCTCACCCCATTCTCTTCACATCCTAACACACTCCTTCTTCCACATCCTCTTCTTCTGTGTTTCAATCTGTTGTCTGAACATTGAAGGCCGTTTTTGGCTACGACTCTGGACAGATCGAAATATGACAGGACGCTGCTTGTGTGTTCAAAAGCAAAGTTACTGAAGAGTCAGCTGATGGGCAGCAAGATGGTTCCTTAAATCTGAAAAAACACTGATAAATATAAAAGTTAATTGGTTTAGGTCTGTGGACACCTTTTCCAAGCAAAAGATAACTTTTCACATCTCAAGTTTTAAAACAACAGAATGAGGGATCTGAATTCTTCTGGGAGGATTCACTCATGTACAAAGGTAAAAGGAACGATAGTCAGCACCAAGTCCAGTTACATATGGCGATAAGTGAAGTGAGACCTGACCTTCACAGTAGATGCAGAATCAACATCAAATTACCTTTCAACCAAAAACCTTTGTCACAGACTTGGAACTCCACAAACGTCGATTGTGAGCAACAGATTGATGATCCCAGTTTCAGACTCTTCATTGGCATCAAGTGCAGCCAGTGTCTTAAGCTGCAGTTCCTCTAACGGCCACAACATAATGACTCCAAGAAAACTTGCAATAAACTCTTTCAGCCATTAAATCTACTTTGCAGCTAAAACAAACTTTAGACTACGCACTTAGAGAGTGGATGTGAATGCAGATATGATGATCAGGTTCAGTCTCGTTGGCCGTTGCCCAACTGGCGAGCTGTAACCATCATAACAACAGCAGTGTGACAGAGCAACACAAACTCAGTGGTTCAGCTTACACTAACTGCATCGGGCTCAGAAACCTGCAGCCACACACACCACGTCTCAGATTAAAGCTGATTTCAAGTCTTTAAAGGGGAACGCCGCCACTTACTTAATGGAGGGAAATGTAGTTTGTATCTTCATGTATTCATTAAGTTCTGGGGTAAACATAAAGTTTTTCTTGTCACCAATCGCAGTCTTTGAATGCAGCTGTACTGCCACTAAAATTACTTCACACCTCACTCAATATCTAATCAGTTTCATTAGATAAGCGCTTCAGATAAGATGATTTGACGCTGTCTATCCTGTTTGATACTTGCTCATCTCAACTCAGGTCTTCGGACGCTCCGGCCCATTTGGCCAAAATGGGACTTCCTGGTTCCAGTAACTCGCTAAGATGGAAGTGAAGACGAGTGTTAGCATTAGGAATGCCTCGCTGCTCATCTGTAGACCTGGGGATGCCAAAAAAGACCAAACCTGGAGGGAGGGATTAAGACAGAACAAGTGAAAAGGTGACGGTTGATGGATGGATGATGGAGGAATAGATGGGAGGGGGAGGGGGGGGGGGTTTCCATTCCTTTTAATACACTCATCTCCCAAAGAGGCACAGGGAGTCACTTTACCCTCACTGTATTTTTAGCAGCAGAGAACACAGAGTGAGGCTGGGATCCATGTCACTCTTTATCTATCTCGCTCATTAACACATACATTCCAGCAATATCCATTTCCATTTTGAAATTCTGTGATTGGTGGGAGGTTTGTGGGTAGACCCGGCCTTCAGGAGTCCAACATGACTCAAGTTGGAAGAAGATAAACTTAGAAAGAGATCTCTTCTTGAGAGTATTTATTGTCACGGTCTGGACACACGCTTTAAAATCCACAACTACAAACGTTGAGTAAACATTGTTAAAACTCTGATGATTCTTCCTCTAAATTCTCCCTCTGCATTTCACCTCCTCTCTCTTTTTAGCCTCACTATTCCCCTTCCATCCCTCCCTCCCTCCACATAACTCCTGTCATCCCTCCCTCTCACTCCCTGCAGGGTGGAGTCTATCCGTTGATGTGACCGGTTTCAGGATCAACCTCCAGTTGTAGAGGGGTGATCTGGTCCTCCTGTCCTCCTCCTTTCTGTCCTCCTCCTTCCAGAGGAGGTTTCTATTCCTCCTAGCTCGTACTCCCGCTTCGTCTTCGGATCCTCTGATGCCTCAACCGGCGTTCGTCTCATATCTGTGCCTCTGATCTTCACTGTTTCCGAGACTTTGCTGTTCGTTGCAACAGATAAACTCCTCCTCACCCCTTCTTCCTTTTTACATTTGGATCACCGGGTTCTAGCAGTCACTCAACCGAGCAACCAGCTAACCAACTAACAGACAACCCGACAAGCGACTATGACAGACAAACCGGGCATGCCAGCGGGCGGCGGAGATGACGCAGGAAGCATCATGGCGTTGCTGGAGCGTGTGGCGGGCCTCATGGACAGCGTCCAGACCACACAGCAGCGCATGGAGGAACGTCAGCTGGAGCTGGAGAACACAGTGAAGACCATCCAGGCCGACGTCGTCAAGCTGACCAGCGACCACGCCAACACCAGCTCCACTGTCGACCGGCTGCTGGAGAAGACGCGCAAGGTCAGCCGCCACATCAAGGATGTCAGGGTGCGTGTGGAGAACCAGAACATCAGAGTGAAGAAGGTGGAGGCCACCCAGGGTGACCTCCTGGCCAAGAACAAGTTCCGGGTGGTTATTTATCAGGTAAGATTCATAGATGTTTGGTCCTTTGGTTGGAAACTTGGTCCAGTGTCGAGCACTTTGGACCTTCAAGGTTCTGACCATTTGCCTCTGGGGATGATTCCTAATGCAATTCTTGTTGTATCAAGGCGACAGTGTGTTGATTCTCTTCTAGTGAGGGTGTAGAGGCTAGCTGACCGCTACATGACTAAATGTAAAATATACTTCCAAAGCTCTTGGTATTTCTGCTCATGATTCAAAGAAGGTAAACCGGTACTGCCTCGTCAAAACATGAGAGTACCGGTGGTTTTTGGGGCTCGGGCTTCAGCCGTCAGGATTATTGTACGACTTAAATAACATCAACACCATCACTCTAATAATAATTATGTGTTCCTGGTGGTCAGTTTCAACAGAAGACAAACTGAACTATGGGATCAAAGAGCTGCAAAGGGAGAGTTAAACACATGGCCGGTGTAAAGGTGGATGTGGCTGGTGGTTCTAAAATAGCTGTCAGCTGACGTCCACTTCCCACAGAACAGGAGAACTTTTATTATTTAGCAATAAGAAAAATTCATGGCAGAATTTCTCTCCTCATCATAAGCACATTTTTATTCTTTGAGGGACTAAATGGGATTTCGCATTTTCCTGCATGATGCCTCCAAAGGTTTTTAACGAGCAGCAAACATTCGTTAGCACATCGGTTTCATCTCTGCAGAAACATGAAGAACCTTTTAGAGAGATGTTGCCAAATGCTGTTTGTGTGTCTGTTTCCACACTCTTCAGATCTAGACTATTAAAACCAAATTAAATCTACACGATCAAGTAAAGATCATAGTCGCGATCTTCACTTCACTTCTCTGAGCTCTTAACATGAAGAAACTGTATTAGCCAATGAATGTCTAGTTCTAGGGGTTGAAATAGCAACAGGAACACACACACCACCGGGCTTCGATTTACTTCTTTGGCCTTCACAGTTAGCAGCTGCCAGCACGACGGTGACCTGGTTATTTTAGCCCTGGATAAACGTCAGTATGATGCACGGTTGCACCACAGATCTGGAGCTCACAGAGAGGCTTTCACTTAGAAATTACTATTTGTGAATGACTATTTGGGTGAAAACAAAATCCTCTTCCTGACGAGATGTAGCAAAAGACTGACAGATGCCTTTTATTTTTCTAACAATCTGATCTAGTCAAAAACGCCCCTGAACTTTGTGACACTTGTTAAAATGATGAGATATCAATATTCTGAAAAGGCCAATTTGTGCTGAGTCAACAAAAAGAGAAACAAACAAAAAATAAGACTTCAGTAGCTGTACAGGATTTAAAGTCAGAGTTCTCACCGAGTTAGCGTTCATCAAAGACAGCTGCTGGACAATTTAATGTGCAAACTCCAACAAATATTTTAGTTGTGTGCGCATTGACTAGGCCTATAATTAGCATGCTAACTGCATGCATCTTCCTACGATAACATTAGACTGCTAATTTGCTAATTAACAGAATATCTACGTCAAGAGTTGAGATGAGTGTAACATGCAAGCTAACATAAATAGCTCTGTGGGGTGTGGTTCGGTTACTGTAATCTGGCCTCTGTAAGGTACAGTCTCAGGTTGCAGGAGTGTAAGTGAGGTCACAACTTGATCAATCCCCAGGAAGCCCGTGATTGGCTGGCTGCAGCTGCTGGATGTCAGGCTTCATTGTGCACACACCTGGTGTCCTGGTGTCCGGCCTCCACACCCTGACGTTCGGTCTGTCAAGGACACACTGGTTCCTGCAGTGGGAGTTGGCACTGGATGCAAACCATGACCCGTAGAATCACCTGACACGGCGGGACAGAGGATGCTCGGCTCGGCTTGTTTGGTGTTCAGATCGTAGCGAGTGAAAAGAAATCTGGTAATGAACTGGATATTAATTACAACACAAAGCGATGCCGTGTGATTTCAGTGTAGACTCATTAATCATTAATGTGACACCATCGTCAAAGGTGTGATGGCCGCTCTGACGTACACAACCGCTCACCAAACTCACTAACTCCTGTGTAGTATTGGAAAAAGGAAAACTTTCTGTTAGAGGAAATATTCACACTAACAGTCCTTTACATCACAGCTGGTTATGACCAGCAGAGTTAGCAGCGCCGCTGTGGGGCTTCTCTACTGTAAGTGACTGTGCCAGCTGAGCGCTGACAGACCAGGTTATTCTGAGTCTGAACCTCCACCATCTCCTAATATAGTTGTCTGCTCTCTCTCCCTTCCTCTCTCTCTCTCTCTCTCTCTCTCTCTCTCTCTCTCTCTCTCTCTCTCTCCTGATGAGCTAACGGCGATCTCTCGGACGAGGGTTATAAATCATTTCGTTAGCCGCTAACAGGCTGCGCTCGCTGTTTGATTTGTTCTGACACAGATGGAGGAAATCCTCTCAAGTCAGCCGTGGGGGTTCAATGCATAACTGTGTTGTCATGGGGTCAAATGGGCTCATGACCTTTGACCCTCCCTCTTTGACTCCTCCTCTCTGCCTGCAGTTTAAGAGCAGAGAGGCGTTCAAGCTTGACTCTTGTCTTCTGGTGCATCAACTGTCTTTGAGCTGCTGTTCAGTCGTGTTGCTCTGTGTGGCAACTTGTAATATTTAAATTAAGTTGAACAAGGAAGTGACAAGTTTTCAACAACTCGTCGTATTACGCAGCGAAAGGACACGTCTCCAGATGTGGATCAGCTGTGATGCTTCATCACGTGACAGTCTTTCACCTCACAACTTCTTTGGTAACAGGTGACAAAAATGTATCTGAAGCACTGCCCATTGAGCAGTTAGCATCGCCTGTGGTGAGATAAGAAAATAGATAACAACAGGTCGAGGTTAGCTTAGCTTAGCACGAAGACTGAAAGTAGAGGGAACCACCTAGCATGACTGTTCAAAGTAAAAGAAAATCCACCTGCCCACACCTTTAACAGACAGTCCTCCACCTCTAACAGTCACACGCAGGTGTGGCCTGACACTTGGTGTAGACATGTTATTCTGTACAATAACGTGCAAAGCCAACTGTCCATGCTAATAGGAAGAATGTGGGAAATAAACTCCACAACCAGACGCAAACCTGCCTGTGCCGCCTCTCCGCAGGCTTCATTTCTCCAGTACGTAAATAAACTGAGATCACAGAAAACAGAGACAATTATCAGCCTCTCCCAGACATTGGATCGGCATAAATGTGATCTGATTGGCAACGAGTGAACGAGGAGCATCTCATTTGAAGCCTCCAATGTGAACGCTTGAATTTAGCGTAAACTCGATTAACTGATTAACTGATTAACTGATTAACTCTTGCAACCAAAAAAAAACCTCAGAAAAATCATCATCGCTGTGAATGAGCTCTTCTTCTTCTGCCGTGGTTTAATGGCAGCGGCTGGAGACTCGGCTCCACAAACTGTTTATCTCCATCAAACTGCTGTGAATGGAATCCTGCACTCATTCACATTTTCTTTTCTGATTTTCTCAAAATTCACTTGCGTCACGTTTTGATGGAAACCTGCCGAGTGCGTCTGTGCAGTGGCTCCAGCTACAGAACGAGCTGCCAGATACAGTCAGTGGGCACAGCTAACAGCTAGCACGATGGTAGCAAGCCTGGCGAACTCACCATGACAACCAGACTTCAGGAGGTCAGCCACTCCTGTGCAACAACAAAAACTGCGAGATAAAACTCCCTCTAAGAACAAACATTTAATAAACGTTGCTGTTTGTGATGGATTAAAAAGAACGAGATACATGTTCATTAGTGAGCTTTAGAGCGGGTGCAGTTTTGAACTTGGCTTGCTTTTAGCTTGTTAGCACACTTTGCTGCATGCTCCTGCTGTGCGGCTCAGTTATGACAGTTATGCATTCTGTCAAAGCTTTGGAAATGTCAGCCCCTCTATCAAGTGTCATATAGTGCCTATGATGCATGAAATCAAAGATCCTGATGCTCCCGTTAGCGTGCTACAAGCTAGCACAAAGGTTCATTTGACTTTATGGATTTCATCATCCAGGACTGACCCAGAAACATCCAAGTCCTCAGATTACTGGATGGAAAATGAATGGTAGTCAGTTTTCTTATATTTGTACTACATACTTTGGTTTTACAGCTCAGGTGTTCGGGGGCCTCCAAGGGTTCTTTAAGAGGTTCAAGGAGGTCTTCAGTAGATTTATGGCCTTGCAAAGTCAGCTCAGTGCATCTGTCCAGCTCACATTTCACCACAGATCAAAATGTAGAAAACTGCCCTGCAAACTCCTGAACTTCATTTACAACAACTTGATAAACTCTGCATCCAGTGATTGGCTGTCAAGAGATTTCTCTTTACTTTTTTGGGCCTCTACTAGTTTTTGGGTAATTGTGTGTTTCCTTGCTACACCTGTGTGCTGGCTGCAGCTAAAGGCTGCAGGTGTACTGGTTAGCTCCCAGTGTGAATGACTGGGACTGTCTGATGGTGAATAAGGGTCAAACTTCCCTGAGCGGATCAGGTTTGAAGGGATCTGGGTCAATTTGCAGCTTCGGCCTCAACATTTTTGCTCCATTTCATGTTCAGTGTAACCAGATCCTACAGTTACAGACTGGTGCCATGACGCGGCCCGAAGCTGAAAGTGATCCAGCTTTTCTCTCCACGCCGCTGCTCGCTGATATGTTTAGCTTCCTGCAGCAGAGCGCTGAGCTGCAGAAACAGGTGCTGCAGTTTATTTATGGAGGCAGGATCAAGGCCTCAAGTCTACATGACACACTTCAACCAGAGACAGATTTAAATCTGACATCAACAACTGGACTTTGTCCATTTGAATGAGAAGAGAAACAAATGTTTTATATCTGATGCACATTCCACAGAACAAAGTCTCGTTTATCCGTCACTTACTCATGGAGTTCTCTACGTTTCATACTGTTCTGTGTTCTCCTCCCTCAGGGTGACCAGGAGGTCAAAGCTGTTACACCAGGAAATGAGCCAGCAGAACCCAGCGGCAGCGGCGGCGCCAGAGCCGCGGTGGAACCAGACAAGTTCGAGCTCCCCCCAGAGTCGGACGAGGAGTACATGGTGGTGGAGGAGGCGGACTCCTCGGCGGCCGGCCGCATGAAGAAGTCCGGCCTGACACGCATCGAGAGCTTCAAAGCCACCTTCTCCAAGCAGAACATGAGCAAGACCCGCGAGAACCTGGGCACCAAGGTCAACAAGTTCGGTGAGCGCATCGTGACGGCCGAGAGGCGCGAGAAGATCCGCCAGTCCGGCGAGAGGCTGAAGCAGTCCGGCGAGAGGCTGAAGGAGACCATCACCAAGAGCGTCCCGGCCAAGCTCAACTTGAAGAAGGAGAGGACTGTGGCGGAGGGCCAGGAAGGAGCTGAGGGCGCCAATGAGGGAGCCATGCCCGTCCCTCCTCCAAAGGGCCGCAAGGGCAGCCCGGACGCCGCCAAGGCGTCTGCCGACGACGGCAAGGCGGAGGAGTCTAAGGTGCCGACGTACGACATGAAGCAGCTATCGTAAACCGTGAGACAGTGGCGAGATCTGGGGCGTTTTCTTTGGACTACTGAGACCACGCAGAGGGAGACGAAGAAGTTTTCAGGGTTGCTGCTACCAAGCAGATCTGCGAGCGCGATGATAACGAAGTCTAACATTTGTTTGAAAGTTGTTGAAGGAAGTGAGCGAGGAACGGGCCGGTCACAGATCCAGTCTGACTGAACGTCGAGACAACAACCAAACAAACTCCTGAAATCACTGAGGTTATTTCATGTGCAGTTACGTGTGTTCTGGACATTTATTACCAATCAGAATATATATATAGTCCTTTTTTGTTTTGTGCTCAATAAACACAGACTTTGGAAAATAAAAGAAGTGTTCAGAGTTCCTCCACAAAACTTTCCCATCATCACATTGCTGCTGCTCACTGGTTTCTGCATGTTGATGTTATTGAAATGTTGAAATGACAAAGCTACATCAGGGTTGTGGCACGTTTGGTTTGTAAAACGTTGGTAGAGAGCTCTGCGCTCGGGACAGGTGAAAAGATTAAAGTCTAAAGGTTAAAATCTGTGATGTCACCGAGGATCGACGTCAGTCACCCGGACAAATGTGTGTTTGGACGCAGCATCGCGATGAGGCCGTTTGTTCCTGTAGAGGTGTTTGACATCGGGAGCTGAAGGTCTCTGGATAAACAAATACAATATATTATATTATACTATATTATGTTTCTTTACAACCCTTATATCATGGAAGAACAGGCTTAAAACCCTTTAACTAATAATTGATTAAAAGTGTTTGATTTTCAAATTGACAGTTGTATAAAGTCTTAGTGAGTCAGTGTTACATGAGGGGAGTGAGACAGTCTGCAGCTTTAGTATTGATTAGCATTTAGCCAGTGAAAGGAGATTATATTCCACACTGGGGAAATGAAGTGCAGCAGATAACTGCGTATTTCAGGGAAATCTTTCAAATGTGGATACAAATGCACGAATCCTTCAGTACACTGTAAGAAATGAGGTGAAAGTATATTTCAGTAAAAATATTACTCACAAAAAAAAGCTTGCTAATCAGCCTAGCGCTAGCGAGTTAGCCTAAAGTAAGTAAACAAGTAGACTGTCAACAGGAGGTTTAAGGAGCAAAAAACTTTTGTATTTTGCACGTAGCGAGCGGCGCCTCACTGTGCAACATTAACACTGCAGCTACGAGCAGCAGCGCCTGCCCCCCCCCCCCCCCCCCCCTGGTGGCCACGCTGTGAGAAAACCTTGTAACTACGACACTCCGACTAACAACCTTTTTACAGTGTTCTTGGTGTTTGTAGCTTCTGTTAGCGAGTGACTGCATGGCTGTAGTTTGTCAGTGATATTATATTTAAGCTGTTTGTCATGTCGAGAAAATAAAAGTTGACTTGAATCATTTCTGTAACCGGAGTCCAGTCTGCTCTTCATTAACTACAGTCTGAGGTTTTATTAATGTCAGTGTTATTACAGAATCTATTACACAAACTGATGACTGGAACAAAGAGTCGCAGTGATCAACAAACTGTGAGAGCTGTGAAGAGTCACTGTTGTGATCAAACATCATTCTATTCCTCCGCACCGGCGACAGTCAGAGGAGCGGCCATTTTGTTTTCAGGTTGTCCGTCAGATTCTCGTGGACGTGATGTCTCAGTAACACCTTGACGGAACTTCTTAAAATTTGGTAAAAAACATTCACTTGGACTCAAGGATGAACTGATTCGATTTTGGTGGCTAAAGGTCAAAGGTCAAGGTCAACACCTTTTAGCCATTACTCAAGACTTCACACAGCAATTCTGACAAAATGTCACACAAATGTTTAATATTTTACATGATTGTGGTTAAACAGGGATCTAACCTGGAACTAGTCTGAGTGGCGGAGGGATACAACAACGAGGAGGTGATTCTAGATTGATTATAAAGCAGGTCTAGTTTCTATTTATATACTCACACTGTAAGAAATATAAAGGTTCGTATTTGGTCCTTTAAATGCTACTGAGCCACAACCATCGTCGTCTGTGCAGCGGAACAATAAAGTTTGATGTCGTCATTCACAGTCAGAGGATCACTTGCAGTCGCAGAGCAGCGCGGCGCCGCGCAGCGTCCAGTGCTCCACCGGCTGCACGCTCCGGAGCTGCAGAGAGAAGATGAAGTTCAGGTCGGTGCGACGCGGCTTCTTATAGACGGGACACGAGTACAGCCCGACCACCACGCCGCCGCCGGGCTGACGTTTACTGTCAGCCATGTTGGCTGCGCTGACGGCGTAGACGTGGACCACAGGGAGGGGAGTGAAGAGGACCTGAGGGGACACAGAGAGAAAACTTTATAATTTTTATTATTTATTATTTATGTTTTTATTTATTTCTCATTTATTTTTCTATTATGTACTTGTATTTTATTTTTGTCATTTCCTTTTCTTCTTTTTTTTTTACTACATTTTTACATTAATGTATTTTGTTGTTTATATTTTTATTTATTATTTATTAAATTTTAAATAATTTTATTTAATATTTTTCTTCTTTACAATTTTATTATGAATTAATTGTATAATTTATGTTTTTTATTATTATGCATTTGTTATACAATTACAATTTGTTTTTTTATTATTGTTTGAAATATCTTATATTAGTTACTTTAAATTTTTTTTTTGCAACTTATATTTTTATTTATTATTATTATCTATTATTTAATATTTAAAAAACACACTGACCTTGGGCGAGGCTTCAGTGAGTTTGGCCCCACGTCGGTCCCATCCAGCCCCGTCCAGAAAGAGGCCATAGATGTAGACCCCGCCCACATCTTCCGGGGGCGGGGCCAACACGTCTTCCCTCATCATCTTGGTAACATCGTTGCTAAGGGTGACCGTATCCAAGGCCCATCCCCTGGACAGGTTGGAGCGTGTTGTCTCCTGACGCATGGCAGTCAGAAAACCCTTCAAGACAAACCACACACACACACACACACACACACAGACACACACACAGACACACACACACACACACACACACACACACACACCACAGAATAAACATTCACTTGTGGAGATAACTGGATGAGACTGAGAACTCTCAGTTCTCTTCAGTGTGAACCGACCTGCGGGTTGAAGAACCCTGTGAGCCAGAACTGGTTGGGTCGGCCGGTGCTGATCCAGCCGCTGAGCTGCTGGTTCCTCTCCAGCAGCTCGCTGAACCAGAAGCCCAGCGTGGCCGACGGCCAGCTGAGGCGCAGCCACAGGCGAGGGATCCGAGCATCAAACATGCAGTCGAGAGCGTCGCGCAGGTCCTCCGACATGATGATGGTGCCTGCAGAGAGAGGCAAGTTCAAGTCCTGATCTGTGTGTGTGTGTGTGTGTGTGTGTGTGTGTGTGTGTGTGTGTGTGTGTGTGTGTGTGTGTGTGTGTGTGTGGTGTGTGTGTGTGTGTGGGTGTGTGTGTGTGTGTGTGTGTGTGTGTGTGTGTGTGTGTGTGTGTGTGTGTGTGTGTGTGTGTGGTGACAGACCGTCGATGGCCAGTTTGAGGTCAGTGAGCGTGCTCCGTACGCTGCTGATGACTCGCTGCATGCGGTCCACTTCCTGTCGGAGGAAGATGTTCATTGGCTGAAGTGGACCCATCTTCTGCAGTTGACCTTTGACCTTTGAAACACAGTTACTCAGTATTTCTGCAGAGGAACCTGTGACGTGCGTTTCTTTTTGATGTTTTATTATGTAACAAAACACTTTTTTGACCTACTTTGACTTTATTATTATAAATGAGTTTTGCTCTGATTCATGACGCTGACCTGGTTATTGAGTGATTTATTTTAAAGGTTTTCTGTTTTCTTTCATCTGTGTAAACCACAGCTGCCAGACCTGGTTCAAACCCTTCAGCACTAAACGCTCACCTCATGTGGCATGTAGTCAGGTGGAAGCTTCTCCAGCATCTCGTTGGCTAGTCTCTGAACGCTGGCCTCCCTGGTCTCCCCGGCCCCACCCCCGCTGTCCTTCGGTTGGATGTTGATGATGGTGCTGAGCGTCTCATTGGCCAGGTTGGTCTGGTAGGTGATGTCAGCGTTGGGGTGGAGCCCAAACACCTGCAGACAAGAGAAGGTTTAATGATGAAGCTGCCGGATCTCCGCGGTGTGAACTTGGGTCGTGGTTGGACGTCCAGTGAGCTCTGACCTCCGGTGAGTCGACCAGCGGCAGGGCCTCCACGTGCTGCAGGACGTCCTGGACCGTCTTGGCCTTGGCGGGAATGCTGTAGCCCTTATAGAAGCAGAACTTGTCACTGAAGGTGTTCTCACTGAACCAGACACGAGTGAAGGTGTTCAGCAGACGTTTGTCCAGGTCGTCCGTCACTCGGCCGCCATACTGGACCTCACCTGGGCGTGGACACGAGGAGACAATCAGGAGGAAAATGATAAAATAGAAATCCTCTCAGTCTCAGAGTTCTGGGATGAAGGAGATAAAGTTATTATATAATATTATCTTTTGCTCATCTCACTTTATTTTGTGTTTAAAGTCGTAAAACCTGCAGCTATGACGCTGGAGAACTGATCTAAGCTTTACAGATCTACTGTCTCAGTGTGAGTGTGATGTTCAGTTTGAGGTCTGACAGCGGAGTAAAGAGCTAAAGACCCAGCATGTAGCGCAGGCAGCTCCAGTTCACTCCTCTCCTGGCGTCCAGGTCGTCCAGGTGGTTCTGGACAAACTGCATGCTGGAGGTGAAATCCGCCTGGTTGAACTCGTAAGGGATGTTCCAGCCGAGAGGACCGAACTTACGCCGCTCCTGAGAGGAGGGCGACAGAGGAGACGTCAGTTCATAGTCGCACCGATTGGTTCAGGTCGTCTCAGGTGATGCAGAGAGTCGTGGAGCAGATACCTGGACGGTGGTGTGCAGGAAGGCCACAGCGTACAGCAGAGGTTTCCACTGAGGCAGGTTACTGATCTCCAGCTGGTCCTGACTGACTCCACTGAAAGTCCTCTTCAGACCGGCTTTCACTCCTGCTCAACACAGACGGACGGGAGCATGAAGGAAAACACAAGCAAATAATGAATCAGTCACAAATCAATCATTAATCAATCATGAGCTCAGGAGGATCAGGACATTTATCAGCTGAGGATCAATAAGTTCAATAAATAAAGAAACAAAGGAGGTTTTTTTTTACCAAGAGGAGGTTCATTGGTGAACTTGATGGAGGACTGAAGGAAGGTGATGGGGAATCTGCACACACACACACACACACACACACACACCACACACACACACACACACACACACACACACACACAGGTTAAACACTGAACTGAACTCTCCTCTGGCGCCACCGCACGGCGCCTGCTCGCAGGGAACGGCGTTCGTGTCATCAGTTACCTGGGGTGCATGTCGGTCGTCAGCCACACCCGGAAACTTTTGTGCACGCTCTCCGGTGTTGCCATGGTGACCGTCTCCAGCAGTTCGTCCAGGAAGTCCAGGCCCAGGTGGCAGTTCTGGAGGAGGAGCCAGCCACCGTCCGTCATGCTGTTGGCCAATAGCCTGCGAGCGTGGACCTCCTGGCCCTGCCCCATGGAGATGGGACGGCACGGCGCCCCCTACAGGCAGAGAACAGGACTCCGCTGTTTTATTTACGGCTTCAATGCACCAAAGTTCTTCAAAATAATAATTCATTTGTAGTATTTTGAATAATTGATGATTTCACCTGGTTTTTAATTATATTCAAAATCACTGATAAATTCATCTCCTTTGTTTCCCATCATGCATTTCTGCTCATTAACTAATCATTTATACATACTTTTCTGATCTTCCATCTTTCCCTGATCAATTTATTATCGATTGTGATTGATTGATTGACCTTGCTCTTGGCCAGTCTCTCGATGTTCTCCGTCGGGTCTGAGCCCATCGACAGCAGACACACCATCGGCGTCCTGGTGTCGCTCTCCGTTAACATGGCGTCCAGGTCCAGAACCAAACCTTCTGCGTAACGTTGACCCAAGGACTCTGAGATGTAGTGCCGCGCCTGCCCCACACACACACACACACACACACACACACACACACACACACACACACACTTGATTTCATTCGAAGCATGTGTCTGGTGTCTCAGAAGGAGGTCCAGCCTGTGGAGGTCAGACCTGAGCGGTGGTTCGGTCCGGACACCAGCTCCGGATGAGCAGAAGCTTCCTGAAGGTGTCGAGCTTCTCCTCGTACCCATCAGGCAGTGCGGTGTCCTCCGGCGCCGGATGGTCGAACCAGGTCCTCCAGGCACGTTCATTCTGGCTCACCTGGAACGTGGAAACATGATAGAGAAAGTAAAGTAAAGTGGATCTATGTGTTTCAGCTCTAGAGCCGATCGTCTATCTGTGTGTTTGGGTTCTAACCTGCGTCAGGATCTGGGCGAATGGAGGCAGATCAGACAGCTGCACCAGATTGAGCCAGGTCTGATCCAGGATCCAGCGCCGCGGTTTGGACTCTACAGAGTTCAGGTCCAGAGAGGCGCCACCTACACACACACACACACACACACACACACACACACACACACACACACACACACACACACACACACACAGAGTCTTCACTGCTGAACTACTTTAAAGAAAAAAGACGTGGAGGGAGGAGGAGGAGGAGGAGGAGGAGGAGGAGGAGGAGGAGGAGTGAGACCTTTGACGAAGGTGAGCACCTCAGGGTGCGAGATGTTCCGGGCCTGCAGGTCGACCTTCAGAGCCAACAGCAGAGTGAACAGCAGCTTGTGCTCCTCGTACAGACCTCTGGCTGTGTAACAGAACACCTGAGGGGCAGACAGGCACCTGTTACACCTGCAGTATGACGCTAAACTAAACAGGTGAAGAAACTGCAGATATGCAGATATGAAGAGCACCTGGAAGGTGAGGAAGCTGATGATGTTGCTGATGCGTTTGGCGGTGAGCTGCGACCTGGCTGAGTTCTGCATGGACGAGTCGAAGAGGCCCAGGAACTGACGCAGCGACGTCTGGTACATGACGTTCACCAGCGACATCTCCACGATCAGGAAGTAGAGGATGCTCCCCCTGGTGGCCACGGGACGGTACTCCTCCCGGGCCTGGTTGATCTTCACCTCCGTCTCCGCAGCAACCGACAGCTTCTCGCTCACCTGTGAGGCGAGGACGCAAGATCATATGGTTTGAATTTGAAGTTCTGTCACAGTTTAATCATGATGTCATTAGAATGGACGACAGACAGACAGACAGACAGACAGACAGACAGACAGACAGACACAGACAGACAGACACACAGACAGACACAGACACACAGACACAGACACACAGACAGACACAGACACACAGACGGACAGACAGACAGACAGACGGACAGACAGACAGACAGACGGACGGACAGACACACAGACAGACAGACAGACAGACGGACAGACACACAGACAAACAGACAGACGGACGGACAGACAGACACACAGACAGACAGACAGACAGACAGACGGACAGACTGACAGACAGACGGACGGACAGACAGACACACAGACAGACAGACAGACAGACAGACAGACGGACAGACTGACAGACAGACACAGACAGACAGACAGACAGACAGACAGACAGACAGACAGACACACAGACAGACACAGACACACAGACAGACAGACAGATGGACAGACAGACAGACACACAGACAGACACAGACACAGACACACAGACAGACAGACAGATGGACAGACAGACAGACAGATGGACAGACAGACAGACACAGACACAGACAGACGGACAGACAGACAGACAGACAGACACACAGACACAGACACACAGACACACAGACAGACAGACAGACAGACAGATGGACAGACAGACAGACACACAGACAGACACAGACACACAGACAGACAGACAGACAGACAGACAGATGGACAGACAGACAGACACACAGACAGACACAGACACACAGACAGACAGACAGACAGACACACAGACAGACACACAGACAGACAGACAGACAGATAGACGGACGGACGGACACACAGACAGACACAGACACACAGACACACAGACGGACACACAGACAGACAGACAGACAGACAGACAGACAGACAGACAGTACCTCCTGAGCTGTGGTCTTGGTGACCCTCAGCACCTCGATCAGAGACTGGTCCTCCACCAGAGACCCCTGAGTGCTGGTCAGCCTGAACAGCAGACTGTCCTCCAGCTCCTGCATCTTCCTCTTGTTGGACGTCACCTCCTCCAGGAGCTTCACCCGCTCCGCCTCCAGCTCCTGGTCAGACCCACAGCGTGGTTAAGGTCACTTCCTACCTAACGGCCTGTTTAGTGTTTAGTGTGAACAGCGTGCACCTGTTTCTCCAGCAGGATGACTCGACCCAGCAGCTGGTCCTCCAGGCCTCGCTGGGTGACGGTGAAGTCCACCACGGCCGTCCTGGCGCTGACCTCGGGGCTGTACGCCGGGTTGGCCAGCTTGGTGGTGATGTAGAGCGTGAAGCCCTTCATCACATCCACCTCCTTATCTCCTACCTTCACCTGCAGGAGGAGGAGGAGGGGGAGGAGATGTTCACCAGAGTCTTTGCTGTAACTCCATCAGCTTTAAAGTGTCTTACTTTGTAAGTGGATCCAGACTTGATGTAGTTTTTGTCCAGTATGTTGTCCAGGACGGGGTCCAGGTCCTCCCCCACGTCCTCCAGCAGCAGGGGGCGGCCCAGAGACAGACTGTCCTCCAGGTGGGAGCGGAAATATTTATGGTTCAGAGACGTCACCTGAGACACAGAAGAGGATGTTAGCGCTCCTCACCAGCAGGGGGCCAATCAGGTCTTAGTATGTCCTCACCTGCAGCTGCTGGTCTCTCTCCCTGTTCTGGATCCAGGTCTTGCCCTGACCCTGGGGGTCTATCAGCAGCGGGTAGCGCGACGCCTTCGTCACCACGATGCCGTTCTGGATGGACAGGTCGTCGCTGGGTAAGCCCTGCAGGTTCCACTCGCTCACCGTGGCGTTGTCCACCAGCAGACCAATCACGTTCAAGTCCTGCAGAGACCAGAAGGTTTTCAACAGATGTGCAGCAGATCAGTGTGGCTGCTGTTCAGATCAGGTTTATTGAACACTAATATCTTGGTCCACGTCTGTGGAACAGACGACCTGAAGACTCTTTCTTTTCCAGGCTTCAGTGTTTCTTCACTTCCTGTTATTATTGTCTGAATTTTTAGTGTTTTCAGCAGATGTACTGTACAAACACTTCATGACCTTTATGTTTGATTCTCAAATAAAAGCTTGGACTTAAATACGAGGTTGACATGAACAAAACCTTTTAAAACTTTATACAAACATTAATGAGGGAGAAAAGCAGATCAATATGTGAATTTAAAAAGACTGAAAACAAATGTGAAGGAGCTGAATCCTCAGTGACGGCGGAGTCTTACCGGACTGAAGGGGATGAGCTTCTCCTCCATCTCTTTCTTCCACAGCTCCAGCAGCAGGCTGCGGTACTCCTGGTTAAAGGGGCCGGCGTAGGACAGGAAGCCTGTGGACAGAAGGACGTCCCCCACCAGGTGCTTGATCTGCGTCTGGAACCCAGCGCTGCTGTCGGTCCAGCGAACCTGAGACACAACAGGATGACGACTGATGAATGGGTGAAAGGTTCGGCGGATCACTGATGAATGGACGACAGGTGGAGGGACGAAAGCCGACCTTCTCTCCTCCCAGCCCGTCGATCAGAGCCGTGGCGTTGGCCATCTTGCGGCGGCAGGCCTGGGCGTCATCCTCCAGTTCCTGCTTCTCCCTCATGGCAGCGTCGTAAAGAGCCTGAAGTTCAAAGTTCAAAGGCCAATAATTTAACAATAATTTAACAAAGAAATTCCCTCGAGGCGTTACGGAGATATTGCGTTCACAAGACCAAAACTGCGTTTAGTGAGGTCACCACGCCTTTGACCTTTGACCCCCAAAATCTAATCAGTTCATCTTTCAGTCCCAGTGATTGTTTGAGCCAAGTTCTGTCCAGGTGTTACTGAGACACCCTGTCCAGGAGAGTAGACATGATATCTCAGGAACGGACAACCCGAAAACAATATGGCCGCCGGCTCTGGCTGGCGCCGGCGTGGAGGAATGAAGACGGCTCAGATATGAACTCATCTGTGACTGTGAGAGTTTCACCTGCACGGCGTCCAGCTCCTGCTGTTTAGCGTCCAGCTGTTCCTGAGCTTTAGCCAGTTCAGCCTGAGCGACCACCAGACGAGCCTCCTGCAGGGCCAGGTTAGCCTGCACACACACACACACACACACACACACACACACACACACACACACACACACACACACACACACACCCACACAGTTGAGTTGTTATCATTGTGAGGTCTGGTAAACATCTGGCTCCTCTGCTTGTACCTTCAGGGGCAGGACCTCCTTGTTGATGGCGAAGAAGTCCGCCATGGCCTGAGTCCAGGAGCAGAGTCCCGCCACGTTGCCACAGATCCTCTTGGCCGACTCCATGTTGTAGTCGTCCATGTCCAGGTAAGGAGCGAGCAGCTCCACCACCTCCCCTGTGATGGAGTCCTGCATTAATCAATAAGAAAAGACTCATCAGTTACTGTCTGAGACTAAACATGAGCCGGCTCTGGACTGGATGAGTCTGCGCCATCGTTCACATCAGTCCAACAACCAGCACAGAGCAGTGACAGACAAAACTCTAACTGTGTGTGTGTGTGTGTGTGTGTGTGTTGTGTGTGTGTGTGTGTGTGTGTGTGTGTGTGTGTGTGTGACCTTGCTGAAGTTGAGCAGCATGCTGAGGAAGGCCGAGTTCTGCATCAGCTTCATGGCCTCGGCCCACGAAGGTCGCGGACAAGGTCGTTCGGGGTCAGAGGTCACCGGGTCGATCTGAGGAAGACGAACGAAGGGAAAAAGTGAGAAGCGTCTGACGGACGTGACCTCACTGAGGCGTCAGAGACAAACGCACCTTCCTCTGGAACAGCAGCAGCACGGCGTCCATGATCCTCATGATGAGGTGAGGAGGTTTCTGCAGCTTCCTCACCGTGGCGATGTCGGCCGGTTTGATGGTCTGTGGACACAGACGGGAACATTCATCATTCATCATCATATATTGTTTTTATCTATTGTTAGTGTGTGTGTGTGTGTGTGGTGTGTGTGTGTGTGTGTGTGTGTGTTGTGTGTGTGTGTGTGACCTTGCTGAAGTTGAGCAGCATGCTGAGGAAGGCCGAGTTCTGCATCAGCTTCATGGCCTCGGCCCACGAAGGTCGCGGACAAGGTCGTTCGGGGTCAGAGGTCACCGGGTCGATCTGAGGAAGACGAACGAAGGGAAAAAGTGAGAAGCGTCTGACGGACGTGACCTCACTGAGGCGTCAGAGACAAACGCACCTTCCTCTGGAACAGCAGCAGCACGGCGTCCATGATCCTCATGATGAGGTGAGGAGGTTTCTGCAGCTTCCTCACCGTGGCGATGTCGGCCGGTTTGATGGTCTGTGGACACAGACGGGAACATTCATCATTCACCATCATATATTGTTTTTATCTATTGTTAGTGTGTGTGTGTGTGTGTGTGTGTGTGTCTGTGTGTGTGACCTGCAGTGCAGCCTCAGCAGCCTGCAGTGCTGGTTTCGCAGCCTCCAGTTTGGACTCTGCTGCTGTTTTATCGGCTTCGATCTCGTCAACAATGAGCTGAGCTTTATCCTTCACCTTCTGCACCTGCTGCTTCACCTGTGCAGAGAAAGAGAGAGAGAGAGAGGTGATCTGACCGCCGCTACAACCAGCTGACAGACACAGCCTGATATAATCAGTGGCAGTTGTGATGGTGCATGTGTTGTGGTTTGTGTGACTGAGTCTGACTGAAAGTCACTGCACCAAAGACTCTGAGCTACAGGAGAAGCTGCGTGGTGTTAGTCTCGCATTCCTGCATTAACTCTTTCCTAACAGTAAAGATGTCAGATTAGTAGAGGTGCATCTCCACGTGTCGTCTCGTGTCAGACCTTCTCAGCAGCCTGAGCCTTCGCCGTGACCTCCTGCAGGACCTCGTCTGCCCTCTGGGAGGCGACAGCGAGCTCCTGCTCCTTCACCACCAGCTCCTCAGAGAGTTGAGACACCGACTGCTCCGCTTCCATCAGTTTACACAGACCTGCAACACACACACACACACACACACACACACACACACACACACACACACACACACACACACAGACACACACACAGACAGACACACACACACACACACACACACACACACACACACACACAGACACACACACA
>NC_079383.1:23061852-23086587 GCF_021018895.1 Seriola aureovittata
GAAATTAAGTTTGATGCTGAACTCACAACACTTCTTCTAGACTGGTAAGTAAACAAATGCTAATGCTAACGATAGCTATGTAGCATTAGCAAAAACAGCTAGTTTTTCTTGGTATTGTGTTGACTGAAGCTCCAGATTAGAGAAAGACTCTTAAACAACAACATTTTTAAATTTTTACACTCTCCCGTGACTTTTCAGTTTGTTCATATTTCAGACGCTGGAGAATCTGAAAGACCACGAGACGATAACTTCAATCCAGCACAGGAGGTTTCCAACTCCCCCTCATAAACACCTCTTTCATCATGTGACCAAAGAGCCACACTTGGATCTTGTTACCTGAACGTCGACCACAGTGATGAATTCCCCCGGACGATCCAAACTGTAAAAACCTCCCTGCTCCATCAGCTGACGCACAATCTCATTGGTTATCTGAGGGAGGCGAAATAGATAATTGAATAAAATATGAAAGGAAGAAAAAGGGACAACAAACAAAAAGAGAAAAAACAGCTGATGTTGACCAATCAGAGAGCCTGAGGCCGACCTGGTCTCCCCATTCGTTGATAACGGGCATGTTGATGTCGTCTATGAAGACTGTCATCCTGCGTCCTGCCGGCGGCCCGTAGGTGGCGCCCATTCGTTTGTCGATGTAGCTCTCGATGGTTCTCTGGAACATGCCGGGCAGCGTGGCCGACGAGAAGTTGACCGTCTTACTGAGGTGGCGCTCCGGGTCGAGTTTACTGGTGTGGCCCTGCAGGGGGAGCCAGAGAGAAACACAACACGTCGCCTTAGCATTAGCTAGCTGAGGATGAGAGCTAGCTGCTAACAGACACTCAGGGTTGACCTCGGGTAGCCGGTTCTGTTTTGGATCCAGTTCTCTGTCAATAACACACCTGGATTTTAAGTATTAAAACAGGAGTGTTATTACGTTGCAGGCTGCTTCTCTCCTTCAGTCTCACTTTAATCATGACGGTCTTGGCGGTTCCCTGCTCTCCGATCAGCAGCACAGCCTTCCTCTGCTTCATGATGGTCTGCATCAGGAAGTCCGTCCTCACGTTGTCCACATTGGGAACCAGGATGGACGAGTAGTCAGGGACCTGGTCTTTGGGGTAGACATACTCGGGGACCTGGATCATAGGAAAAAGCACCGGCAGACTCAGATCTGAGAGCTACAGCAGTTCAGGTGGTTCAGGTGGTTCAGGTGGTCTGGACCTCAGTGTGAAGGGAACAGCTCTGTGTCCACAGACCTTATTGGACCAGTGATCCCACTGTCCCTGCTCAGTGACGGTGAACTCAAAGATGGTCTGGTCGTCCTGAGTGCGTGGCAGGTCCAGAGACGAGCTGTGGCCCTTCAAACAGAAAGACATATAAAAACAGGAACCTTTACCCTGAAGTCCACGTTGTTCCAAAATCCCCCCAGAGGCAAAAAGTATACAATGACCATGTGATCAGGTCTGCTGTCTCTATCTACTGGAGCCAGAGCCGGACCAGCACTGGAGCTACAAATGTGAAGTGTGTCCTGAGGGTGGCGCCAGAGGAAAGGTCCATCCTCTGTGTGGAACATGAACATCCTCGACTGGTTCTGTGGAGAAATCTCCACCTCAGCATGACTGAACAAAGAGAAGGACACCTTCAGCAAGGCCTCCATCTTGGCTCTGTCGTCCAGCTCCAGCAGCGCACCGAGAGACCACATGACCGCAAACACAAACAGCCGACCCACGTCACCATGGCAACCCTGTTTCTCCTCTGCTGCCGGGAGCAAACCCTGAACACGCCAATATGAAAAATAAACTCACTGAAGACGACAGGAAGTTAAACTCTGAACATGTTCTGTCAACGTCTACAACAACATGAAACGTATCTGACCTGCAGCAGGTCAATCGTCTGTCTGATGTACATACACTCCAGCACCTGCATCTTAGGAGACACAGCAGTGAAGACAAAGTCCAACAGGTCCTGTAGGTGGAACAGAAAAAGACACCAGCTGAGCCTGAACAGACACGTACACACAGACTCTCCAGGATCCGTCCTATTTCATCCGGAGAGAATCCAGAGACTCGAAACGTGTCTACAGAAACTACAGCAGTCAGACGTCTCACCAAAACCAAAGAGCAGAGAGAACATTTATCTCATTTTAGAGTCTCTTCATCCGCTTCCCGTAAATATTACATTTGATATTAAGATTTTATTGAAGAGCTTTAAGGCTCTGGACTTGCACCTGAGTTCATCTCAGATCTACTGACACCATATGTGGAGCCTTTTCACAGTTGTGCTTTCTCATCTTAAATCTATTATTACATTAAATCATTCTCCTGTTTCTTATTTTATCTGTGAAACTTCTATCTCATTTTTACTGAAGCTCATTGTTGCACTAGAAGTGAACAGAGACTGCTGCCTGGAAGGAGCGCCGCCGCCGATCTGTGGTCATGATCCTCTTTTCATCCACACCTGGTAGCAGCTGTCGAAGCAGAGTTTCAGGGCGTCGGCCTGCGGCTCCGGGAGCTTGCGTAGCCAGGCCCGCAGGACGGGGCTCCAGCCGAGCACAGACGAGCTCATGAACACCATCCCGTTCCTGGACACCGTGGCTGGGGAGGCGTTGTCGATGTTGTGGGGCTCAAAGACAATCTGGAGGCACAATACAAAGGACGTGTCTTCACTTTATCACCATGTGATGCGGTTTAGTTTTAAGTCCACAAAACCCTGGGGTCTGATTGGCTGACAGCAGATGGTCTCTGAAACATGACAGACATGACAGATGTTGTGATGTCACCTTGCAGCAGGGAGCCATGGGGATTCGGTCTCCGTTCGCCAGCGTCAGAGTTTTGTTGTCGTCCAGAACCGAGTTCAGATTCTCGATCCAGATGGCATCCACCGGACCATCCAGCACAATCCAGATATATTCCCCCTGACACACACACACACACACACACACACACACACACACACACACACACACACACGTATCAGTCTGAAACGTGCCGTACAAGCAGCTCATTAACCCCTTGAGGCGTTGCAGCACCTTCTTGGCCTTGAGAGTCTTCCTCCACAGCGTGGAGAACACGCCGTCGGTCCAGTCGTTGGTGGTGACGTCCAGCGTGCCGAACATCTGCGAGGCCGTGATCGCTTTGGGATTCATCCTCATCTCGCGGTGGGGGGAGCCGCACTCTGACATGGCCTTCATCAGAGTGTGGATGCAGGCCGTCTTCCCGGCGCCGCTGGGACCCAGCGTCATCATACCTGCCGCAGCAGAGGACGATTAATGACATAGCTCGTTCCCCTCCCCTCGTTCCCCTCCCTCGCCCGACCCCAGACCTTTCTGACTAGGACGATAAATAAATACAGGATTTATTTTTATTTCTGGCAGCAGGAAGAAGCTTGAAACAGCTTTTAGATTTTCATGTAGGAATATATATATTTCCCTGGTCCTTAATTCCTGAATAATTTTCAATAAAGAATTATATAATCTGGTATTAACTAATAATCCTGCTTTCACTTTCAGGTTCTGTCTCTGCTGATCTGTACCATGTCGGACTCTCTGCGTCTCGTAGAGCTGAACCAGTTTGAGGATCCAGGGGGGATGAGGGATCAGACCGGCCCGCTGAGCCTGACTGAAGATGGATGACTCCAAGTCTGGATACCCTGCCTTATCCAGAACTACCGAGAAGGACAGAGCAACATTTAGAAGATGAATCATATGAAACGTGACATGTGACCTGAAAATGAACTAAAGGACAGATACAGAATAAAACAGTCGCAGGAAACGTTCATGTGTTTGATCCGTGCACAGTCTCGGCAGAAAGATGTTCTGGATCACATACAATGACTGTGTCAGTGAGTTATACAGCGAGAGACAGACACCTACCGATACCAGGAAACAAGTCGTTGATCAGACTCATAAACAGAGGCTCGTCCTCATCCACCTACAGAGAGAGAGAGAGATCCACGTCACGGTGAAAACGTTCAAACACTAACAAACACACGAGAGAGATCTGCACCACACACACCAGTTTGGAGAGGTTCATGTCTCTCAGGACCCTCATCACCACCGTCTTCTCTGGTTCCGAAGGGTTGGATCTCTTCACGGCTCCCAGCGTCCTCAACACCGACAAAATGTTCCTCAGACCAAAATCATAATGGACCTGGTAAAATATAAAAACTTGAATTTGTGGGAGAGTTTTAATGGCGTCCGCTGTATCGGAGGAATCGCCACCGTCGGTCACCACACCTGTTTGGACAGCTGTTCCTCACACAGTTTGTAGAGGGTGTAGAACTTCCTGCTGAGAACCTGGTTGTCACGGAAACCCGCACTGGCCAGTTTGACCCTCATGATGATGGCTCGGTCCGGGACCATCATGGCTACCGTGCGGAACTGAATCTTCAGGTTTTCTGGCAGCTCCTGGCGACCGGCGTAACCGGGGTTCTGGAGGAGCAAGAAGTCACTAATGAGGTCCGGAAGTGCGATTGGTACCGAGGTAGGTCAGTTCTAGACCTCTGACTGGTTCTGAGATTGTTCACTTCCCCAGCTGTGGTTCTGAAGTAGTGTCAGACTGGTTATGAGATCAGGTCAGTTCTAGAGCTCTCTAACTGGTTCTCCAGTGGTTCTGTTCTGGTACTGAGGTAAATCATTTTGAGAACTGGTGCTAAAGTGGTTCAGTTCTAGAAATCTGGTTTGGATGTAGATCAGTTCCTGGAATCTGGTTTTGAAGTTTGGTTCTGGAGCTCAGTTCATACAGCAGATCTGTGGTCAGAACTCCTGTGTTCCTGAACCATTAGTTCAACGTGGTTTCAAATGTTCTGCAGTTTTTGTTCTGAACTCTAACTGTTTCTCGAAGCCTTATCCAGATGTGTAGCCTTTTATTTCTGGAATATTTGGTTTAGCCCTAAAGATTTTTGATTTATGTCCATGGACGTGTAGAAGGTTATTTAATGAATTCTGCTTTGAGGACCAGGAGTTTGGTTCTGAAACCTTCTGATCCTCCAGTTGAGAAGATCAGAAGCTTCCATCACTAACAGGTTCTGTATGTTTTTGTGAGTAATAACTTCGACCCCCTGCAGGGTGCGTCATTAGAGCCTGGTTACCATGGTGAGGAAGATGCCAAACTCAGGGTCCATGTCAACCACGTCTCCGTCGGTGAAGACAAACTGCTTCTTCTTGTTCTTCTTACACTGCAGGACGATGTAGATCTGCTGGGCAGCGACGGACAGGACCGGCAGCTCGATGCGGTTAAACTCATCGAAGCAGCCCCAGGCTCCGGACTGGGCCAGACCTGCACACACACACACACACACACACACACACACACACACACACACACACACACACACACAACCACAAACTGATGGTTTGTAAGGTGGGATCCGTTCAGCCTCCTTTGAGGATTGGTCACAACCTTCTGGATCTTTCTTATTAAAACAGTGGTGTCTGAGCTGGATCCATTACGAGTTACTGAATGCAGACGGTAGCAAGCAGGTCACAGTCACGCACCTTTGTAAATGCGTCCCAGTCCTCTGTAGTCCATCTGGTCCGAACAGTTGAAGACAACCACATATTTCCCCAGACAGCGACCCATGTCTTTAGTGGTCTCCGTCTTACCTGGAAAACACACACACACACACAGACACACACACAGGCACACACACACACACACACACACACACACACACACAGACACAGACACACAGACACAGACACACACACAGACACACACACACAGACACACACACACACAGACACACACACACACAGACACACACACACACAGACACACACACACAGACACACACACAGACACACACACACAGACACACACACACACACACACAGACACACACACACACACACACACTGGATTAGAGCAACATGTCACAAAGCCACTGTGAGAGCATCTCATTAGAAACATATCCCTGTGTTACCTGTTCCTGCTGGACCAGCCGGGGCCCCGCCCATACTCATCCCCAGAGCCTGGGACAGAGTGATGTAACACCTGGACAGATGTTCAAAAGAGCATTAAAGGGATAGTTCGGGTTATTAGACGTGGGGTTGTGTGAGGTAGTCATGCATCAGTTTCCAGGAGCACAGGTGCACTAGCAGAGTGATGAGCTGCTGTGGGCGGGGCCAGCAGAAAACACCTGTTTTAGACTCTTTGAAAAGAGGCAAACTGAAACAATCCAACATCTGTTTAAATGAAGCCTCATGTAGAAGATTTTCATCTTTATCTTCCCGTCAAATCTGCTCTTTTCTTTTGTTGGAATAATTGTATATATAGTTATCTCATATTTGATAATACATAACCATCTATCCTGCCTTGCTGTTCAGATCATACATGTAGTTAGTCTGTACCTTGCCCTTAACATGAACACACTCTGATTTATTGCTTTGACCATGTATGAAGTTAGTATGTGTCTTATCTTTAACGTGTCTTTAACATGTTTTACTGCCCTAACCATATATGTAGTTGTTTTTGTAATGAAGTGTTTAACAGGACGCAGCTGTTGGAGGAGACCACAGGTGGACATCAGTCTGTTCTACCTCTATATCATGAAATAAACATTTGTACCATGTATCACAATCACCCCCATATCATATTCACACATCATATTCATTCATTATGTTCATTGATTATATTCACTCATTGTATTATGTTATCCTTTGTATTGCCTTTGACACCCTTTATGTTACACTTGGTATGACCTTCAGGCCTTTGAGATAAACGACGTCTTGCTGCTGGAGGAATGTCTGGAATGCCTTGTGTGATAGTAAAAAGAGAGGAGACGATGGAGTTTGCTCAGAGCGGGTTTGGAGATTGTAACTGAGCAAATCTCTGTCCGTTCTCCTCGCGAGTAAGAAATAACGCCCTTGTCTTTCTCTTCTGTGTGTCAG
Source organism: Seriola aureovittata (assembly GCF_021018895.1). Classification (NCBI taxonomy): domain Eukaryota; kingdom Metazoa; phylum Chordata; class Actinopteri; order Carangiformes; family Carangidae; genus Seriola; species Seriola aureovittata. The sequence continues at coordinate 23,068,730 of NC_079383.1, forward strand.
TATTAAATGTAAACCTGACATTAACTTGGTCCTTCGAGCCGGAGACCAATAGACCTGAGGATCCCAGCGGGGGGGTGGACTCCAGGAGAGACTGTGGCCACAGCAGAGCTCCACAGTGGGAGCTCTTGAAATCCTTTTCCAGGACTGGATGTTTACCCGCCGGCTGGGATCTGATGGGTGACGGTATTCCGAGAAGGGAAGGACAACAGCGGTGAGTATAGTTTTGTTAAAAACAAGCGAGTGACTGAGGGTCATTGCGCGTTGTAACAAACCCTGTGAATCCTGGGCTCTGACAGGTTAAAGAGACACGGAGTCCAAGAAAGTCCGTGATAACATTACTGGGCAGCGGAGTCCCGTAAAGATCCGTGGAAAAACAAACTGTGTATGAATGACTGAGTGCATGGAGATTAAAATACCACTAGGTGTTTAGTCTCATATAAAACAGTGGGAAGTAAAACAGCAAACCTCTTGTGGATGCAAAGGCAAGAATTCTCCACTCGAAAGAGTTGAAGTGAGAATTACCACAACAGGGATTTGAAGTGCTGTCCTGCTGACAAAGGAAACCCCAGTCTTTAGATCACCCTAGGTGTTAACAGGACTGACCCAAATTCTTAAAAAAACACAAGAAACAACTAAAAGCTCGAGTTAAGGATAAGAATAAGTTGAAAATAAACAAATAAAATAAAAGTTAGAGAGTGAAACCGAACTGAATTAAAGTACCTAGGGAGATAAAAATAAGTAAAGGAAGAAATAAATAAATATATTAATAGATAAAACGATTCCAAGCAACAAAGCATAAAGAGAGAATAATAAGTAAAGAAATAAAGAAATAAATATATTAATAGATAAATAAATAAAATAAAGAATAAGAAGGTAAAATGGGACAGGGAGGTAGCAAACTAACTCCAAAAGAACATTTATCATGTAAAGATTGGAAATATGTTGAGAAACAGGATCCAAGTAAAATAAAACACCTGGATAAATGGATAACAAAATATGGATTTGAGGGTCAACTAAGCACTCAAAAAATAGCCAGTCTAAAGACCGAGATAATCATAAAAACAAAAAATGATCCCAAGAAAAAGGAAAAAGAAGGATACAGTGACATAGACTTTTGGAGAAAGATGGCAGGAAAGAGAGAGGAAGGAGAGAGAAAGCGTGAGAACAAAGGAAAACAGGGACATGCAGAGAAAGGAGAAGATAAGCAAGTCATGTTTCACAGGAAGGAGGATGATGAGACAGGGCCAGTTAGGCAGAGGAGGGATAGTGAGGAAGAAAGTGAGGAGGAAGAAGCTGCAGCTGTAGGACAAGAAAGACCAATACAGAGAATAAATCCTACACTGCCTCAAGAAAACACACCCCAACACAAAGACTCACAAACACATAGAATAAGCACCAGAGCAGGAGGTAACCAGTATGAGTGGTCAAAAACCCTGGGGAAGACGTTTTCCCCGGTTGCTCCTGCTCCATCAATCACTGACATGTCACCTAGTAGTGCTGAAGCTTATCCCATGATCCAAGTGGCAAAGCCCAATAATAATGGGGAACAGCCCCCCACCATTTTGGTTTATAGAACATGGACCATGGAAGATGTTAAAAAAGCAGTAGAAGGAATCGTTTCACACAAGGAACACATAACTCAGTTTATCCAGGAAATGGAAAGCTTGAGGAGATCATATCATCTTAATGGACAGGAAGTGCAGCAAGTGTGGATGGTAGCTTTAAAAGCTGACTGGCACCACGTGTGCGGGAACTGGAGTCCGTTAGACGGAGCAGTTCCACCAGCTGTCTTAACTCACGATTCTGCTGAGCTTCTAGTCAGGATACGAGCACTAGAGGACAGAGCCACTCTCAGGTTTAGACGAAGAGCAAACTATACAGAAATATGGAGAGTTAAACAGAGAGATGAGGAGTCTTTTGAAGACTATAAAGTCAGAATGACAAAAGCCTTCAAAATGCACAGTGGTTTGGAGGATGACGGACAGCCGAATGGTGTTTTCCGCCAACTACTAAAAAACACCATCCATGCAGGGTCCAAAGATGCAATCCGCAGGTGGGTTGAGAGACATTACAAAGGGTTCACTGCAGGAACCTTAGACGATTATGTTAATCATGCCCTCGATGCAGAAAAGGTTGTAAAGGTTTTCTACTACGGGGGTAGAGGAAAACGCGGATTTAGAGGAAGAGGTAGAGGACAGAGAGGAGGAGGAGGAGGACGTGCAGATTACAGACGGAGTCTGCCAGGATGTTGGAGGTGTGGCAAAGAGGGACATTTCGCTCGAGATTGTCCGGAGAAAAAATCCTTCTCAGCATGACTAGATCCAAAACCCACTGAATCTACGCCCCAGAAAACTGAACCACTACCAATGATTGAACCAACAGGAGACGAAGTTCTCCTTAATTTTCAAGAGTTACTATCTTTGGACAGTGTTCGGCCCGAAATAGAATTAATGGTAAATGGGGAATCAGTCAGGTTCCTATGTGACACCGGGGCGTGTCGGACCACATGTAGAGAATTTCTACCTAACGTCAGACTGGATATGCAGTAGTGACTCAAAATAAGGTGCTAAAAGCTAAACAATTACCTTCACATCTCTCAGCACAAGCTGCTGAACTCATAGCACTGACAGAAGCTTGCAAATTAATGAAAGATAAAGAAGCTACAATCTATACTGACAGCCAGTATGCGTTTGCTACAGTACATACTTTTGCACGATATTGGAAGAACAGGGGCATGGTAACCTCGACTGGGAAACCAGTCACACACGCCACCCTGTTGACAGAACTGTTGCAGGCAGTTCAGCTTCCCAAAACATTGGCGATATGTAAATGTGCAGCACACACATCAGGGACAGATGAAGTTTCCCTGGGGAATGCTTTCGCTGATAAGAGCGCAAAAGCAGCTGCGGAAGGACAGTTCGAGGTTTTATCCTTGGAGGAAGATAAAAAACTAGATGATGAGGTACTTGAAAAAATGCAACAACAAAGTCCACAATCAGAAAAAGACACTTGGATAAAAAATGGAGCAAAGCTAAACAAAGGTACATATGTATGACCTGCGAATAAACCCATCCTACCAAAAAACTTATACAAGTGGGCGGCTATATTGAGCCATGGTGTAACACATGTCTCAGCAGGAGGGATGGTAGGACAGATACATCAATACTTTACTACCTATGGCTTTAACGCTTATTCAAAAAATTTTTGTAGAGCATGTTTAACTTGTGCAAAACATAACTCTCAAGGAAACCTAAGACCACAAAGAGGACGTTTCCCTACAGCCCAATATCCGTTTCAAATAATCCACATGGACTTTATAGAATTAAACCAAAGTGAAGGAAAAAAGTATTGTCTAGTCATAGTGGATGCTTTTTCAAAATGGATTGAACTTTTCCCCACAAAACACCCTGATGCACTAACAGTGGCTAAAGCGTTGTGCAAAGATATCATACCAAGGTATGGGATTCCTGAAAAAATATATAGTGATAATGGAACTCATTTTGTCAACCAGGTCGTCAAAAAGGGTTGGAACGATGTTCCATATCAACTTAAAACATCACTGTGCTTATCATCCACAGAGTGCAGGGTTAGTGGAACTATTAAAAATAGGCTCAGAAAGTGCATTGAAGAAACAGGAAGGCCATGGACACAGTGTTTAGACTTAGTTAAACTATATATAAACATTACGTCCACCACAGGGTTAACTCCATACGAAACTTTGTTTGGAAGACCCTATAAAATACCCCAGTTTAAAAATCAACAGGAAACAGATGAGGAAGCTAATCTAGCAGATTACATGAGAAAAATATTAGAAAAACAGAAACAAAAACTAACTGATGAAAATCCTTCTGGCTCCCAACAGGTGATCCAATTAGTGGAACCAGGAGACTGGGTGCTAATAAAAAGTATAAAGAAGAAACACTGGCACTCGCCTCAGTGGGAAGGACCCTATCAGGTGCTGATAACGACTCCCACTGCGGTAAAAATAGCAGAAAGATCAACTTGGATTCATCTTACTCATTGTAAAAAGGTCATTTCGGTTGAAAGCTCCGATAGGGGAGGTGAGCCAAAGACTGATAATAGGGTGGATTCAGACGTGTAGAGTCTGGATAGACCTGAAAGTCAGTGAAGAACTTATAAGACACCGAACCCAGTAGAGGAGGAAACTTTCAGCCATAATGACTCCAAATGGGATAAGGAACGCAATCCTAGGTTGGACAGTGACACTGTTCTTAATTCTAACATTTCTGTTCGTGTGGTATTTAGGCGGACCACCGAAGGAAAGACTAAATAGAAATGAGACTCTTAGCCTAACTCAGCAAAATGTAACACACAAAAAGATCAAACGTAGAGCAGATTATGAGTGGGATGGCACGCCTTGGATAGTAAAGTGGGCACGAGAAAATGCCGTCCGTGTAACTGTAGCTCCCAACAACAGCACTGTTCTATCCGTTCCTATAAAAAACCTCAAAGGATTTTGGGGTTCCCATCCTCCGAGTCTAACTACAGGGGAAGGGTGGGATTCTCACTAGTGGTACCTAACTAGCAGTGTTTTAGATATAAGCTGGGATACTTTAATCACTGACGAAAATCAATATTGGACACCAGGATCAGAAACATCAGCAAAATACTTCCAGGATAAAATAACCTTAAAACATAATGGTGCAAATTTAGAGTTAACAGTATCCTTACCTAATGGTCCCTACACTGTTCCCTATATGACTGTAGATGATACATCATGTTTTGTATTGTTGTTGTGGGCCAGACACTCCAGCATAGATCCATATTATCCTTTACAAATATGTGTAAATAACACTAGGAAACAGACTGATGCGACAATGAAGGCCTTTGACGCTGAAAAGAAGGATGTGGATGAATGGTTCAGGGTTACTACAGGAGTTTCAGGACAGAGCAACAATTGGTTACTTATGGTAGAACAGGCTGCAAATATGTCTAAAAGAGACTGTGTGGTGTGTATGAGTCCTAGACCTATTCTGCAAGTTATCCCTGCAATAATATCACAACAGTGTGTGATTGAGGTTATGAATAAAACAAATCCTAACTCCACATGCAGTGGCTGGGATGCGATTTTTCCCATCGCCAAGACAACAGCAAAGAAACCTGTGTTCTCTAAAAAGGTGGCACCTGGTAATTTCACATGCGTTAACATAACCGGTAGTGGCCAATATCTAAGTAATCTCTCTGAATCTGTGTGCACTGGAGGCATAATCACAACAGCTGATCTCAAGCCTGTGTCTCGAGGAGACATATGGTGGTGGTGTGGAGATGATAGGATATTTGACGGATTTCCTATAAATGTGACAGGGTTATATGCATTAGTAACTTTACTGTTACCTGTATCTATATATCCCGTATCAGCAAAAGACTTAACAAAAAATCTAAATGCCAAAATGCCCAAACAGTGGCATCTAAAGAAAAGAGCAGCGGCATGGCGGTCAGACAACGATCCTACATACATTGATGCTATTGGGGTGCCAAGAGGAGAACCTGACGAGTACAAATTGATTGATCAGGTGGCTGCTGGGTTTGAATCATCAATTTGTTGGTAGTGTTCAATTAATAAAAACGTAGATAGAATAAACTACGTCCACTATAACGTTCAGAAATTGGGTAATTGGACAGAGGCCGGGTTCGAGGCGGTACATGGTCAACTAGCTGCGACGTCACTCATGACTTTTCAGAACAGGATAGCGGTTGACATGATCTTGGCTGAGAAAGGAGGAGTGTGTGCAATGTTTGGAGAACGATGCTGCACTTTCATTCCTAATAACACAGCTGCAGATGGCAGCCTCTCCAAGGCTATAGAGGGCCTCCGAACTCTAAACGGCAAAATGAAAGACCACTCAGGAGTAGATACCGCGATGTGGGATTCTTGGATGGATGCGTTTGGAAAATACAGAACCCTGGTATCCTCTGTGTTGGTCTCAATAGCAGTGTTTGCTGCGATCTTAACCTTATGTGGATGTTGTTGTATTCCTTGCATACGTTCATTGTTAAATCGTCTCATTACCACAGCCATCTCACCCCTGGGAAACCAAATAGCACAAATGTATCCACTCTTAGGTAAACCATCTGAGGAGGATACCGACAGTGAGGATGACGATGCTGACACAACGTACTATGGAGTACCTGACTTTTTCCCTGACCCTGGAGACTGTGAGTAAAACATTCTCTCAGGAGATTCTCTGAGTGTAAACATATTTGTGTTCATAAAAATGATCTTACAACCGAAAATCTTTTGAAGTGGTTGTTTAAGTGATATGAGAATTTGAGCAAATATGTGATAAACAAGAGGGAAATGTTGGAATAATTGTATATATATATATAGTTATCTCATATTTGACAATAGAACATTTCTGCCTTGCTGTTCAGATCATATATGTGGTTAGTCTGTACCTTGCCCTTAACATGAACACGCTCTGATTTATTGAAGTTAGTATGTGTCTTATCTTTAACGTGTCTTTAACATGTTTTACTGCCCTAACCATATATGTAGTTGTTTTTGTAATGAAGTGTTTAACAGGACGCAGCTGTTGGAGGAGACCACAGGCGGACATCAGTCTGTTCTACTTCTATATCATGAAATAAACATTTGTACCATGTATCACAATCACCCCCATATCATATTCACACATCATATTCATTCATTATGTTCATTGATTATATTCACTCATTGTATTGTGTTATCCTTTGTATTACCTTTGACATCCTTTATGTTACACTTGGTATGACCTTCAGCTCTTTAAGATAAACAATGTCTTGCTGCTGGAGGAATGTCTGGAATTCTTTGTGTGATAATAAAAAGAGAGGAGACGGTGGAGTTTGCTCAGAGCGGGTTTGGAGATTGTAACTGAGCAAATCTCTGTCCGTTCTCCTCGCGAGTAAGAAATAACGCCCTTGTCTTTCTCTTCTGTGTGTCAGTATTAAATGTCTTAGGTGGTGTAAACCTGACACCTTTGGTACAACATTTTTCGGGAACAACTGTATTCCTACGCACAAGCGCCTACGGAGCGCACTATATTACGCCGCAGCTGCAGGTCAGCTGAGTGAGTCAGAGAGAGCTAAACTTCACTTTGTTTTGATGGGAAGATAAAGGTGAAAATCTAAAACAGGTGTTTTCTGCTGGCCCCGCCCACAGCAGCTCATCACTGTGCTAGTGCACCGGTCCTCCTGCTGCTCCTGGAAACTGAACCTACTGCAGGAAACACACTGACTGAACGTGACGACCTCACACAACCCCACGTCTAATAACCACAACCACTTTAATATCATATATATAAATAAATACTGTATATTTATTTAGCTGTGGCATCATGTGTCACCCAGCAGTCAGCAGGTGTCTGTGTACCTGTCCGTCAGCGGGGTGATGACCAGTCTGTCCGTGCAGCCCAGGTATTCGTTGCAGTAGCTGAACTCCACATCTGTGATCTGGATGACACACCTGTCCGTCTCCTCCAGGAAGTAAAACCTCGACTGTTTTTGCCACTCGAAGTCCGACGGCGATCTCACGTTCAGACGCACCTGGTGGAGAGGACATTACAGAAAACTGTTAACCCCCCTGATCAGTATTAAACTGTGTCCCTCCCCCCGTCCACCCACCAGCTCGTCGAAGATGTCTCTCTGGTGGACGTGGATGGTGATGAGCGTCTCATACTTGGTCCTCTCGTTCCTGCTCAGCTCCTTGGTTGTCATGTCGATCAGCTCATTGAGGAGATCCAGGAACTTCTGATTGGTTGTCTGCATGATCTGCCAGCCAATCAGAGGGGGGACAGTGAGAGGAGAGGATGTGATAATGAAAGGCATATTTCCCATCTGAAAAATAAAAGCACCTTCTTGTCAGACTTGCTGAGGACGAGCGCGTCCTCTGCATCTCTGGTCCAGATCATCTGGATTCCCAGCAGGCCGACCTGAGCGGGAAACGCTGACTGGAACTCCAGCAGCTTCAGGCCCGGGTCGCTGATGGCCAGGTAGGCCTGACGAATGATGGTATGCAGGGTCTGTCTTACCCCGGCTAGCAGCTGTCCTAACCACACCTCCACGTTCCCCTGGAAGAGACAAGACATACAATTAAAGCTGCCTCCTCTCTTCTGATTGGCTCACTGACCTGTTGTTACTAGAGCTGCAGAGAGAAGCCTGAGAGAGGAGATGTGAAACTACACTGAGATGGTTTTTATATTTCTGATGGATCAACACTTCAAATAAAACACAGAAGAAGAAGAAAAGATGGGACCTATAATGTTAAAATTAGGTTTGGGGTGAGGCAGGATAACAGGTGAGAAAATGAATGTTGTCTTTTCTCTGTACCTGCGTCAGGACAGGTCGACTCAGCTCCACAGTTTCTCCTTCTTGAGACTGAAAACTGAGAATCTGGTCGTAGATCTTCTCACTGAAAACAACTCTGTTAACATTGTCAAACAGACTGAGCAGATGAGCCTGATGGAGAGAGGGAGGGAGAGAGAGAGGGAGAGAGGGAGAGAGAGAGGGAGGGAGAGAGAGAGAGAGAGGGAGAGAGAGGGAGAGAGAGAGGGAGAGAGAGGGAGAGGGAGAGGAGAGGGAGAGAGAGGAGAGAGAGAAGAGGGAGAGGAGAGAGAGGGAGGGGAGAGTGAGAGGGAGAGAGAGAGGGAGGGAGGGAGGGAGAGGGAGAGAGAGAGAGGGAGGGAGAGGGAGAGAGAGAGGGAGAGAGAGGGAGAGGGAGAGAGAGAGGGAGAGAGAGGGAGAGGGAGGAGGGAGGAGAGAGGGAGAGAGAGGGAGAGAGAGGGAGGAGGAGGGAGAGGGAGGGAGGGAGAGAGAGGGAGGGAGGAGAGAGAGGAGAGAGAGGGAGGAGGGAGGAGAGGGAGAGAGAGAGAGGAGGGAGTGAGAGAGAGGGAGAGAGAGGGAGGGAAGAGAGAGAGAGAGGGAGGGAGGGAGAGAGAGGGAGGGAGGGAGGGGAGGGAGGGAGAGAGAGGGAGGGAGAGGGAGGGAGGGAGGGAGGGGAGGGAGGGAGGGAGGGAGAGAGAGGGAGAGAGAGGGAGAAAGAGAGAGGGAGAGAGAGGGAGAGGGAGGGAGGGAGTGAAGGAGTGAGGGAGGGAGAGGGAGGGAGGAGGGAGAGAGAGAGGGAGGGAGGGAGAGAGAGGGAGAGAGAGGGAGAAAGAGAGAGGGAGAGAGAGGGAGGGAGGGAGAGAGAGGGAGGGAGGGAATTTGGATTTAAATATCGCTTCATCAACAACAAGTAAAACAACATCATCACAGGGAAGAAGGTGAAAGACGTAAAAACAAAGAGTGAAATCCACAGTCAGTGTCTCAGTGTCTCAGTAAAGTAGAAGAGTCTGGATCAGATCACCTGTACACCTGCGTGTTACCTGTACAGTGTGTGAGTCAGAGGCCTGACCCAGGATCTCCAGCAGGGCGGGGTCGGACACAAAGAAGAAACGAGGAAACACCAGCCGCTTCCTCTCCAGGTAACCGGACAGAGACTTCTGACAGAGCTCCAGCTGCTCCAGCAGGTGAGGGAGCAACTGGAGGAGCAGGAGGAGAGACTCTTATTTAACAACCGGAGCAGAGCGTTGTGAGCGTTGTGCGTTGCTCGGAGGCACGTGGGCAGCACCTGGCCGAGCGTCTCGTCTCCCGCGCAGCACTGCACCACGTTGGGAAGCTCGTGCGCTCGCTGCATGATCCTCTGCCACGACTTGTCGATGTTCTGGAAACGTTTGGCCTCCTGAAGACAGATTTCAATTCTGTTTAATGTGAGAGGAAACGTTACAGCCGCACGTGTGAATGTTGGCATGGCAACAGCGACCAGTCCGTCGTGACCTGAGGCAGCTGCTTGGCGATGTCTCCGCCCACGAACACGGCCTCCAGGTAGATCCAGAGGTTTTGAACCGACAGCCACTTCTCGATGACCTCGGACGTGTTGGAGAGTTTCTGGACCCACAGCTGGATGGACGGTTTGAACGGTGCGTTGTACCTGCAGGGGGGAGGAGCCACAACCACCACGACCTGAGCGTTCATTGGTTCAGTCATTCATCTACTGAACTTCAACAAAGGTCAAAGGTCACGGTGATCTCAGGAAAAACTTTTTAGCCGTTTACTCAAGACTTCACACAACAATTATGACAAAGTTCCACACAAATCATATGTTCTGTGACTGTGGATAAACAGGAAGTGACCTGGAACTAGTCTGAGTGGAGGAGGGATACGACCACGAGGAGGTGATTTAGTTTCCTCCCTCCCCCCTCCCTCCTCCCTCCCCCCCTCCCCCCCCCCCCCTCCTCCCTCCCCCCTCCTCCCCACCTGTTGCTCAGCAGCGACGTCAGCACCATCAGACTGTCCTCCATCATGGAGACCTTCTCGGCGGTGTCGGCTCCTCTCAGCAGCAGTTCTCCTCTGGTCCTGAAGGAGGCGAAGCTGAGCGTCTGGCCGCTCCACTCGCCGACCACGTCCTTCAGCTTGGCCTCGATGTCGCGCTCCTTCACCGCGCTGATACAAACGTCCTGACACACACACACACACACACACAGGTTATTACAGAGCCTGGATTCAGGGGGTGTTTCTGGATTACATTTCATGGTCAGCCCTGACCTTTCAAGATTACAGCTTGTGAAGTTATTACCAGTTTTTCAAGATCATCTCTCACTTGCATAATAATTCCAGACTTTTCAGAATTATTCTATATTATTCATTCGGTTGTCGCAGACTTTTCTGACTTTTTACAGTCATCATTTTTATAATAATCATAATATATAATCCTAAACTTGATCTCTACAGAAGTATTCCAGACTCTTCCAGGCTTTTCAACGTAATTCCCAACTTTTGAAGGTCATATCTTTTCTTCATTTAAGGGTTTTTCTCAAATTATTAAGTTTTATTATCAAGTTTGGAAAACTCTGTGGAATATAAACTGCCCAGGAGGAAGAACATGGATTATTATATCAGGATAAAATGAATTAAAAATGAGGTGTGCTGGATTTTATGAAGTTCTTTGAACCGAGATCCGAGAAACCGATTCGTCAGTACCTCGATGTCTTCCTTGTGTTTGAGCAGCGGAGCCTCCATGATGTTTCTGAGGGAGAAACTGTCCGACTCCACCTGGAAACTGTGACCAGTCAACTCACTGAGACGAGTCCAGTGTCTGGGCAGCATGGCCTGACGGACACAGGAAGTCACAGCTTTAGAGGACAGAATTAAAAAATCTGTAATTTGAAAGCAGGTCTCTGTTGAGTCCAGGAAATAAAGTCACAGAACTGCAGTAAAACCTTTAAACACGAAAACTCCTACCCTGTTGGCCATCATGTAGAGCAGAGGGCAGGTCTCAGTGAAGTCATCGATGGTCTTCTTCAGGTCTCCGAAGGCCTGCCACTCCTTCAGCGCCTTCGGGAGCTTCCTGATCCTGGAAACCCAGACAGAGAAACGACTAGAGGTTTTACTCTGAAGGGGACGCTACAACAGGAGCCGTCTCCTTCCTCTTTCTCTGCTGCCAGTGGTGAACTCCACCCTGCTGTACCTGTTCTGGAAGTCCTGCAGCTCAGTGTTGATCTTCTCGATGTCGAGGTCGGCCCACAGGAGGTCGCAGTAGCCGGTGACGCTGTCGATGACTGAATTATACAAAGTGTAGAGTTTGGACAGCAGAGAGAGCTCCCGCTTGATCCTCTGCAGCTCCGGATACTCTGCGAGGAAGAGCGTGCTGATTAGGAAGGAAGCAAGAGAAGAAGGAAGGAGGGAAGGAGGGAAGGAGGCAAGGAGGGAGGCGAGTCAGTCACACCATTAACGGGGAGTCCGAACAGCTCCTCTCCTCCAGAGTAGGTGGTGTATTTCCTCCACAGCTGATCAAACTCAGCCTGAAAACTCTGCAGCCGCTCGCTGGCTTCAGCTGGAGCCACGCCCTCCACGCCTGGACCTCTGCACACACACACACACACACACACCACACACACACACACACACACACACACACACACAGGTTGTACTCTTCTGTGCACACACACGTCATCACTGTTTGTCTTGATGTGTGTACCTGTGGTTGTACTCGGTGCTGAAGCTCTGGACGTGCCTCTGGAAGCTCTGCACTGCAGACAGCAGGTCCGCCTTCATGCTGGGCTGGAGCTTCACCAGAGTGTTCTGGTTCTGCACCACCTGAAACCACACACACACACACACACACACACACACACACACACACACACACACACACACACACACACACACACACACACACACACACACACACACACACACACACACACACACATACAGGTGTATTCCTGCACTTGTACGACCTCTCGTTGACATAACACTCGCTGACTCCTCCCTCCGCCTCACCAGGGCGTTGAGGTTGTTCCAGGCGTACGTCAGGCCGTCCACACGCTCGGCGTTCCCGTCGTTGAAGAGCAGCTCGTGTTTGTTGAGCAGAGCGAAGGATTCCTCCACCGGACCGATGGTGGCGTCGATACGGACCTCCGCCTCCCGGACCTCAAACAGTAAAGAGTGAGGAGATGAATGAGTGAAGGATGGTACAGGTGAACGGATTATAATCTGCTATTATTGGTTTAGTTTTACTAGAAGAAATACTTTAAATTACTGTAAAAATATATATGTATTAATACAAATGTACAACTGAATTATGACATGAAAGGGTGAATTAATAATAAGTTCATATAAGAATGAAAAGCTAATGACTGAATAAAGATACTGACAAATTAAAAGAGTGAATGAATGAATGAATGTGTAAATGAGTAAGTGAAGCCCTTTATAAAGAAGAGAAACAGATAAATTCAAATGTGAAGTGAATTTAAGAGTGAGCAAATGAATGAATGATGAAACTGAACCCAGACAGCCAATCAGGCGCTGGCCGACCTCTCTGAGCGCCGCCATGGCTCCTCGGACGTCCTCCAGGTCTGTGATTGGACGCTGCAGACGCTTCGTCAGCCCGTCCACGAATGAGAAGATGTCATCCATGTCGGCGGACGCCCGGCGGTGGAGCGCGGCGCCGAAGGCCCGTTTCCAGAGACGACACTCCTGAGTGAGCGCCAGCTTCAGCTGCTCGGTGTCGAAGAGGACCGAACCCACCGTACAGAACGCCGGGAGCTCGGAAATCTGCACCTCCAGCTTCTGTGGGGACAGCACCCACGGGTGGAGACAACAAGTCAGCTTTACTGGTTTAGGACCCAATATCATTAGATCCTGATCATCAGATCCTGATCTTTAGATCATCAGATCCTGATCATCTGATCCTGATCATTAGATCCTGATCATCAGATCCAGATCATTAAATCCTGATCATCAGATCCTGATTGTTAGATCCAGATCATTAGCTCCAGATCATTGGATTATTAGATCCTGATCATCTGATCCGGATCATTAGATCCCGATCATCTGATCCTGATCATTAGATCATTAGATCCTGATCATCAGATCCTGATCATCTGATCCGGATCTTTAGATCATTAGATCCTGATCATTGGATCATTAGATCCCAATCACCTGATCCGGATCATTAGATCATCAGATCCTGATCATTAGATCATCAGATCCTGATCATCAGATCCAGATCATCAGATCCAGATCTTTAGATCATCAGATCCTGATCATTAGATCATTAGATCCTGATCATCAGATCCTGATCATCAGATCCTGATCATCAGATCCTGATCATCAGATCCTGATCATTAGATCATTAGATCCTGATCATCAGATCCTGATCATCAGATCCTGATCATCAGATCCTGATCATCAGATCCTGATCATAGTCATAGTCACTCAGTAACAGCTTCACCGTGATAAACTGGACTCACAGAGTAGAAGCAGATCTGGGAGCTGAACTCAGTCTGTGAAGGGTCGGACTGCAGAAAGGCCTGGACCTGCTCCTCTGGGTCCTGAACACATCACACAACATCAACACCAACAACAACAACAACAACAACAACAAAAACCTGACACACAAACACAACACACACACTGACCTGGTTCCACAGAGTAGAGAAGTGAGCGAGTTCATTCAGAGTCTCAGCAGCCTGAGCTCTCAGTGACGACACGACGGAGCTCAGCTGGATCACCAACCTACAACAACAACAACAACAACAACAACAACAACAACAACAACAACAACAACAACAACAACAACAGAATGAGACACACACTGGTGGAGCTGCTGTTTTAAGGTCTACAGTGCAAACTTCTGTCTCCTCGTTTCTTCTCCTGTTTAAACCGTAGACCGTATGATGTCACCCTCAGGTTTCTGAAACTCAGAGTGAGCTGCTGTACCGTCGCCATCTTGGCAGTGCCTGACTCCGCCCCCTAACTCCCAGCTAATTCAAATATGGTCAAAGAGGAGGGGCCTGTGTGGAGCTGAGACTTCAGTTCATGTCAGTTTGTGGCAAACATACGCTCACCCACCTGTCACTCAAAGAGGCCACGCCCTCAACCCTCCATAACTTTAAAATGTAAACAGGTGAGTTATATAAACAGGTGAGTTATATAAACAGGTGTCATGAAGGAGGAAATTAGCTCTAGAGACCAAAACAGTTTTTGTACCAGGCTGTAAACATGTTTATTTCTGCTGTAAAGTTGGACATTTTAACATGGGAGTCTATGGGGACGGACTCACTGTTGGAGCCAGACTCTAGTGGCCGTTAGAGGAACTGCAGCTGCTGGTTTCAGCCTCTAAGGTTGACGCTTGGTGTTACTGTGAACAAACACCTCCTTGGGGTTGTCGTGCCAAAATTAGCATGCTAATATGCTAGCGTCAGCATTAGCTCAAACCACGGTTGTATGTATCTACAGTCTGTGGTTGACCAAAACTTTATCTGTAGCTTTTCCTGAATATCTGAAATACTATAGAGGGAACAGTCTTTAGAGGCCTGGAGGGAGAACATTACACAAGACATTTTTACTAAGAATGTTTTTTACTTGAACGTTTCCAGCCTAAATAATCCTCTGGAATCTGATTTGAAATTTGGATGATTCTTTTATGCATTCATTCCTGTCCTTTTAAACCGTCCCCAGCCCACATGCATCACTTCCTTTATTCAGCACCAACTCCACTGTAAGTCTGACAAACTACAAACTGCCAGGAACCCAAGAGATATGAACCTGTGATATAAAACATCAGTGTGGTGCTGGACTGACTTGGTGACGTCTTTATGTTCTGCCAGCTGTCTGTCTAGAGGCTTCAGCACCGGCGGCTTCACCGGGACGTCGTCTCCTGCATCGCGGACCGCCGCCTGCTCCACCTGGGAGAGAGACAGATGCCGGAATGTGATTGGCTGTCTGCTAACACAAGCGGAGTGAGACGATGGCGAGCGTACCTGCTGCTGTTTGTACTGCATGTGACAGTAAGTCCACAGAGGGATGTCTCTGGTCACGGACAGCACAACGCTCACCAGCTTGTTCACTGTAGTCTGAAACACACACACACACACACACACACACACACACACACACACACACGTTATAACCAGCAGTTTATACTTAAAATCAAGACTCCAGAGAAAAGATATGAATAAGAACTAGAGACCGGGTTCAGTTAAACTGGATTATAATAAACAGGTGGTAAAAGTCAAGAGGCCGATTAAGACATACACTATATGGCCAAAAGTATGTAGACAACCAAACCCAGATGTTAACCAGCTGCAGGGATCTGCTCCCAGTTCATCCCAGAGGTGGTGGACGGGGTGGAGCTGGAACATCACCCCTTCTTCAGGTGGTAACACCTGTGACACGTTACTGCAGGTTCATTAAAGCACCTGAATGTCGTCCAGACCGGGTCTGAGGACGATGTTGGGGATGGCCAGCTGGATGGAGGCTCTGAAGAGAGGAGGAGGAGCTGACTGGCTGTAGGAGGAGGAGGAGGAGGACGAGGACGGCTGGTACTTGAGGACATGAAGTCTCCTCCTCAGGGACTCCAGAGAGGATTTGGTGGCTGGAAGGAAACAGAAATCAGGCCTGTTATTTGTCTCTGGACACATTTTGTAAACAAAAACAAAACACTGTAAATAAAGTGAGAGTTTGTTTTTTCTATCCAGCTGATCTGAGACTTTATGATGTAGAAGAGAAGAAGATGAATGTTCACACTCTGGAAGTAAAGACTGAGAAAACAGAAGGAGGGAAGACAAGAAGGATGGAAGGAGACATGACAGAGAAGGAGACATGGAAGAGAAGGAGATGTGGAAGAGAAGGAGACATGACAGAGAAGGAGACATGGTAGGGAAGGAGACGTGGAAGAGAAGGAGACATGACAGAGAAGGAGACATGGTAGGGAAGAGGACTGACCTTTGACCAGGGCTTCAGTGTTGCGATGACAGAGCTGACCAATCAGGTTGTAGAAACGACAAGGAAGACAAGACTGACAACGGGTCTTCTGTTTGGAGTCTGGGTGGAGACAGTGGAGAGCTCCCTGAGGAGGAGGAGGAAGAGTGGAGGGGAGAGGGGAGGAGACAAGGAGACAAGGAGACAAGGAGACAAGGTGAGGAGAAGGAAGGAGGAAAAACTAATGAATGAATAACAAACAATTTAAATTTGACCCAGTTATCTTCTCTGTGTGTGTGTGTGTGTGTGTGTACGTGTGTGTGTGTGTGTGTGTGTGTGTGTGTGTGTGTGTTTGTGTGTGTGTGTTACCTCCAGATTAACAGTCTCTGTCGGCTTCATCTTCTTCTTCAGCTCCTCAATCAGCTCGAACACGTACTTCTCTACCTGTTGACTCTGCCTGTACACACACACACACACACACACACACACACACACACGCTGTAGTGTATAAGACAGGTGTTGCAGTGTTAGCGTTAGCGTTAGCAGTGGTACCAGTTGAGGGTGACAGCAGCGGCGTGGACTGAGGCGTCCGCCTGCAGCAGCAGGTCCTGAGGGGGGGCGGGGTCTTCAGGCAGGACCAGCAGACAGCAGGAGGACATGGTCTGAAGCAGCCGACCGATGCGACACTCCAACAGGTCTGTGGCCACCTTGGACACCTGGTCCAGTTCTTTCAGGGCGGGATACACACCGTCTATGACTGAGCAGAGACAGGAAGTGGACCATCACTGGGTGTTTCTTCACTTTAGTATCTTTGTTACAAATATTGTTCTTAGAAAGAGCTAAACTTCCCCTTTTTTTAATGGGAAGATAAACCACTGAAAATATTCTGAATGAAGCGGACATTTAAATGGATATTGTTTTGGTGGCCGTCTTTTAAAAGCATCTAAAACGTGTCTTTTCTGCTGGCCCCATGCACAGCAACACATCGCTCTGCTAATGTGCCAGTGCTCCCGGCCGCCTCTCGTAACTGGCAGCATGCTGTTCTGAATCTACTGCAGGTAATACATGGACTATGCATTACTACCTCACACAACCCAACGTCAAATAACCCGAACTATCCCTTTAAGTAGGTTAATGGAAACGCACCTAGTGGCAACAGCTCTAAGTCTAGACATCCTTTTAGCTCTGTTTTGGTCTCCACCAAAAGGATGTTTAGCTGCTTAATGAACCACCGTTTTCACCAACTGGCTGCTAACTTTGGCAGTTTGCCATTTGGTGCTGGACAGACACTGTGCAGTGAAACAGCTGCGTGTTGAAAACCAGGTCAGTCAGCCTGTACAAAACAAAATAATCCATTGAAAATGTTAAAAAAGCTTGATGGGGATGAGGGGAACTCCACTGTTGAGTGGTAATTCTCAGTGGATTTGTCACTCCTAGTAGCCCCTTCTACATCACATGCAATAATATGTTCCATTGTTAAAATGAAATTATTGATTAGAGCATCTACAGTATTTAAACTGGCTGATGTTACATTCTTCTCTGATGCAGCTTTATTTGTAAATTTATTTGTCTTTTTTTTTTTTTTTTTTTACAGTGCAGCTTTAATATTTGTTCCTCTC
>NC_079383.1:23087087-23129587 GCF_021018895.1 Seriola aureovittata
TATTAAACTGGATTATATTAAACTGGATTAGATTAAACTAGATTCAATTAAACAAGTATAAACTGAGATTAAATTACTGAACAAGAAATCAGATTTGTAGGACGTGAGATTAAACACAACGAATTAGAGGAAGAAGAATCATAAACTCAGATTATAGGAGACGTGGACGACACGTGACTAAACTTTGAGTGAAATGTGATTCGAGGAGACGACAGCTGAGTCAAAGACAAGCTGGGATCAGCTGATCTGTGGAGGTGTATTTGATCATGGCGTAGCACAAACAAACACCAAAGAAGAAGAAGAGCTTCTGTAACGTTCACCTGTTTAAGGTGACCATGCGCCTCTTCCAGTGCTCCAGCTCAGCCGACGGTCCGACGTCATCGGCCTCCTTCCTCAGCTGCTCGCTCTCCGTCAGCGCCTGCTTGATCTGATTGGTCCACACGGAGACCACACCCTCCAGACGCTCCACCAGCTCGCTGTTATTGGCTGAAGGAAAATATTACAATACGTTAATAAATATATATGTAGGAATGATAATATAGCTATGTCTTTCTGTCAGCAGCTACAGTGGTGTTGCCTCAGTTCTCGGCAGCAGCACAGGTAGAAAAGGTGACAGGTGTGCAGCGGTTGACGTTACCTGCGGCGGTGTAGTCTGCGGGGCGGCTCAGCTGGCTGATGGCGTCAGGAAGGTCGACCTGCTGCAGCCGGAACCTCCTCTCCATGTTGAGTCTGGCCGAGCTCAGATTAGCGACAAACCGGTCGACGGAGGACAGAAAGGAGCGGACGTCTGGACGGGACGCTCCCTCCTCCGCTGAGCCCCACGTCTGGACTCAGAATAAAAACACGGGTTCAAATCATGACGCAGTTAAAGCCTGGCGTCATCATCTCAGCTTCCTGTCCGACAGTCGGCACAGAGCTCGTCTCTGAACCCAAACACAACCAGCTCACCTGCTGCCTTGATTCAGAAGCATCTTACTTTGGGTTTGTGACGGCCACACCTGCAGCTGACTGACGTGTGTGTAAAAGTTTGTGTGAAGTTTAGTTGAAATCTTTTATGGACTCAGAAGCTTTCTTAATAAATAAATGACTCTCTTCATTTTTGGGGTAAATAAAAGCCTGTTTTTTTAGCTCGTTCCTTCTCCTTTCAGGTGTCGTTCAGGTGAATGGACGTACCTGCTGTGACCTGAGGGCCGGTATCATGATGCGAGACAGCAGAGTTTCCAGACTGTTCAGGATGATGCCGTCACTGCAGTCCAACATGCCGAAGTTCACCTCCTGCAGACACAGCATGCAGACGTCACACAGGTAGGTCACAGGTGCATCCTGCAGGCTCCGCCCTCTCTGGCTGAACTCATCATAAAGACAGTGAGGTGTGATCACGGACCTGCTGCACGTTAGCGGTGGTTATCGCCTTGTCAGTGGTTCTCAGGAAGAACAGACACTTCTCCAGTAAAGGCTGGAAAAACAGAAAGAGACGATGTTCAGCTTCATGTTTATTCAGAAACTGAGCCTTAAAACCAGCCGTCAGGACTTCTGGAACTTTGTGATGTCACAACAAAGCAGTCACCAAGCCCCTCCCACCTGGACCCACCATCCAGACCTTGCAGGATTTGGTTTCTCTGAGTGTTAATCTGTTTATTCAGCGTTTCAGATACTGATAAACTAAACTTTTACCTGAATTTACAAATGCTTTAACACTGTAGCTTGTAGCTCAAGCTCGTCTCTGCGAGAGACAGGAAATGGAAAGTATTTCAGGTTGTGTAATGTATTGTAAGCTGAAGTTGTTTTGTATCACCTCGCTAACCACCAAACATCTCCCATAGCAACACAACACAGACTCAGAGAGTCAGGTATCGGTCAACACGTGCACAGAGCTGACTGACTCAGTGAAGCTGCATGATGACTCTGTGTTGTCTTGTCCTCATGCTGTTGCATCATATGGTATTAAACAAAAAGATGCAACACAAACCAAAGATTACTGATCTACCTCGGAGCTCCCTGTGGTGACGAAGAGTTTCCTCTGAGCCACAGCTGAGGCCGCGGCGTCCACAGAGGAGGAACGACTGGACGACAGATTCTGGGGAGAAAAACATAGAAGAGACAGAAATTTGGATATAATATAGATATATAACATATATAGTCAGGGAGGAATAATGAGTACAGGATGATGAAAGGAAGACAGGATGCAGAAGCTGATTTCAGAAAAGAGAGACCAGAGACAGAGAAAAGGCGCCATTGTGCTCAGATTTAATATCAACTGAAACATATTTTAAGGTGAGAAAAGTTACCTGCTTCACATTCTGATAGAAGAAAATCAGCTTCTTGGATCCGTTCGCAGCAAAGAAATCATGGACGAGACTGAACTGGAAGAATCAGACATGAATGAGCCAGAGATCAAACACAGAGTGTTTCTAGTTTCTAGTTTCAGAGCCGGACTGTGATGCTACCTTGTCATCAGAGGTGAGGGCGTCCTCCACCTCCGCCTCCCCCAGCGTCGCGGCGTCTGCCAACCTGCTGATCAAGTACTTGTGTCGGGCGTCCAGCTTCCCTCGTCTCTCCTCCTTCATGGCTCTCACCTGCTTCGCTATCTCTCTCCTCGCCTCATTGGACAGCAGCACCGTCCTTTTACCTGACACCTGGACACAAGCTATAGTCACTAAAGACACCGTACGGAGGAGTGTCCCGGGGGGTTGTACTCCTGATCCCGGAGCTGTGGAAGTCTGCAACTGTCCGCCATCTTTGTCACTGATGAGCACAGCCTTCACTATCATCACCTCTTCAGCTGATGGATAAACCTGTTATCAAACTGTTTCATTTCCACAACCAGCAACGTTTTCATGTAGTTGTTTATTAAGGTTTTTGTTCTTTATATTTATATATTTGAACATTTTTACCAGCGTGAACATTTGAGATTATTTATTACATCCCTGTGATGAACGCTGATTGGAGGGGCCCTCAACAGACTCTGGAGTCACCACTGATCATCAGCTCTCAACTCACGTTCCTCCTCACTCACACTTTCTACTCTGCAGCGTTCACACGCAGTGCGCTAGAAAGTACCTGGATGGACACTTCTCATCCTCAACCGTCGCCATCTTGGCTACAAAGCGGAAGAGAAGGAGACGACGTCGGTCTGATGAACTGACCCAGTCATTCTGTCTGCCCCCATGTGGCTGTTAGGAGTCATGACAACGTCTACAGGTGTCTTTGTTTGTACTTTTATCTTCACTGAGTTTATTCTTTTTTTAAATTGAATTGTTCTAAATATAAAATGCCTGAACTGTAGCGCCCCCTGTGTCCGGCTGCTGTCACTGTTTACTCACTGAGGTGCGAGCAGTCGGGGAGGGAGCGGCCGCCGGTGAAGACACGTGGTTGACGGCTCTCATGTTCTGACCTCCTATTCGCCGGCGTCCTCTGCCAATCACATCTGAGAGTTGGAGGAATAAACAGTGGAAGCGTATAAAACAAACAAACAGAGGAAAAAGAGAAATATCTAAATTAGAGCCTGATCACACGGTCACAGCACTGACAGCAGTAGCACTAGTTTTCATGAAGGCTCAGATCACAGGTTCAGGTGTCTGCACCTCTGCAGAGGTGAAGCTGAGGAGGTCTGACTTGGGTAACGGCTCCTCCTTCCTCCTCCTCTTCCTCTCCCCCAGGGCCGTCCCGGTTCTCCATCCCGGGATCGAGGCTCGGTTCCGGGGCCTGGAGCTCGGTGTCCGGGGGAGGAGCAGAGCCGTTCAGCCCAGGATCACAGCTGCCAGCTGGGGGAGCAGTGGACAGCTGGTCCCTCTCTGAGACCTCAGCTGGGGACTGAGAGTCTGGATCTGCCATCTGAGAGTTAAGACTATTTCAGCATGTGATGACATGACTCACCATCTTTCCAAACTAACACCAAGACATCAGAAACTTCAGACAGAAACTGTGACTATAAAACCTCGTGGTGAACAACCTGTGCTGCCTGAGTGCCTCTGAGCCACAGAGTCAGCTGCTGCAGAGCGAGTGTGACTGACCTGTGTGTCGTCCGTCCTGCCGAACACTCAGAGCCTGAGGACGAGTCCCTGCTGCTCAGGAAAAACTGCACCAATAAATAAATGAACCGACGAGTCAGAGTCAGAGGAAGAGCGAGGCACTGAGACAATGACAGACACAGAGAGAGAGAGAGAGGGATCAGGAAGTAAATCAAAACTGGCTCTGCAGAGGAAAAGTTTGACTGTTGCCATGGTAACCGTAGCAGGCAACTAAACACACAACAAAGCTGCCTCCTGCCACCAGGAGAGACGGTGTGTGTGTTGACCAACGCAGCCGGTTCTCCTGCTTCATTTACACGACATCATACATTCACTTTGACTCTGAATCAGTTTAAACCAGAGTTTGGATTACCCTGTGCTGGGGGGCGGGGCTCACTGCTCAGCTGCCTGTCACTTATTGGTTAGGATGCTTTTGTAAATGATTCAAGGTGCTGACCCTTGACCCCTGTGAAGTCAGAGAGGTCAGAGGTTTCATTTGAGTAAAACCTGAGTAAAAGTCTCCGTCTATTTTATTTAAAACACATGTAATCCATCATCAGCCTTGACTAGAACTTGAACTTTTCTGAGTCTGATGAAGCTGACGAATGGAAGTTTTACAGAAACAGTTTCTGGCCGAGGCCTGGAAGTGTTCAGCGGTCGCTTCCTCTAATACGGGATTACTGCAAACTTCCAATAATGGAAGCTGCCGGGCCTGAAGACCATCAGTCCAATAAGCACATAGAGAGAGTTCATGTGTTTACTGCACTGAGCTGAGACTGCAGACGCAGCGGAGACAATCTCAGTCCTGGGAGAATCCAGCAGCTGAAATGTGAATGTTGAGTTCAGTCAAAGGAAATCCAGAGAGCACATGTAAAATAATGACTTTATTTATTACACAAACTTGGAACTTCCACTGTGATGTAATATCAGCGTTCTGTACATATATGAAAAACAAACGCACTTAAACTAATTGGATTCCTCTTCACATGCAGTCTGTCTGATTAAAGGAAGGCAGCTGCAAAACTGCATCGATCCACAAGATGGAGCTACAACACAAACATGAACTGATAACCTGCAGGTTTCAGCACAGACTGATGGTCACATGTTTCAAAGCATCAAGACAAAATGGGTCAAAATTAGTCAAATTGCTTAGTCGTGTTGTCAATATAACAGTGTGACTCTGGAGGGATGTTCTGATGTAAACTATGGCTAAAGTTTTAATGACAATTATTGTAAATTGTAAGTTACACCTTAGTGTATTGATTGCAAGAGACTGGACAAGATTCACTTTTACTGTTTGTGCTGTAATTTGTTGACAGACCATGTCATTGTGATACAGAAAGGCCTCGTCTGCCTCTTCCTCTGTTTTGCCTCCCAACTCCTCCTCCACGCAGCCTCACTCCTCTTCCTCTTCTTCTTCTCTCTGGCTGTTGACCCCGTCCAATTCCTTGTCCTTCCATTGTCAGACATTGTAACATTGTGTTGTGCTCCGGCTATATATATATATACTTGCCAGTTGATAGAGAAAGTCAAGATTCACCTGGGAGGAATTTACCAATTCAGGACAGATTTAGAAAATAAAAGTCTAATGGAAATGTATAGAGATATGCTTGACATATTATGACAACTTGTTCAACCATTTTGCATGTAAAGACTTATGCGATGAACTAATGCCTAAATGTTGTGGGGGGTGAGACTATTCAACAGAGACCCATTATAATACATTTTGATCAATATGACATAAGCAACTGATAATGTAGGAAACAGCAGAGAATTGTACATAATCATTTGCATGATGAACCAAAGCATCTGCAACTTGTTCAAAGAACTGAGAAACTGCTTTTTTGATTTGCACAAGTGACACAATGATGTGAAGATTGAACAAGTAGTTTTGAGAATTTCAATTCTGATCTGAGAAACGAACCAAAGCGACTGAGAAAAACTGTAAATACAAAAACTGTGGAAGTCTTCCCAAACCAGCCTCGACTGGAGGTGATCCAGAGGAAGAAGCAGAACCAAAACCTCCTGAAACTGAGACTCTGGTGCAGGTGGAAGGTGGAGGAGTCACAGGGATGATGGTGGAGCTGATCTCAGATCAGTTCAGACTGCAGCACTGAGAGTCATCTCCACTTCTTCTGATTCCTCCGTCAGATCTTTAGGACGATCACCACCACTCCCATCTGTGGAGAGAGGAAGAACAGAGGAGATAAACGAGTGTTTCCAGAGACTCACTTCATCAGCTGTCAGTCAGTGATGCAGCAGAGACTTCAGTCCTGTTCAGTCCAGATGTGCAGCAGCTGTGTAGCGTAGCCTGCTTCCTCTCAGCTCTCATGTTAACGTGTTGGAGTGAACACTGAGCTGGAGGCTCACACACCTGCAGAGACTTTTAGCATCAAGTCTGTTGACTCTGCACATTTCCCTCAGT
Source organism: Seriola aureovittata (assembly GCF_021018895.1). Classification (NCBI taxonomy): domain Eukaryota; kingdom Metazoa; phylum Chordata; class Actinopteri; order Carangiformes; family Carangidae; genus Seriola; species Seriola aureovittata. Next base: position 23,093,523 of record NC_079383.1, read on the forward strand.
CCACAGTGGAAACAAACTGCTGAGTCATGAAGGTTCATCACTGCTCCAACAGCTCAGTGATGGATTCACTGTCCTGACATTTAAACACAGAGTCTCTGTGTGTTGATGAACATCTGGTCTGTTCCTCACACATCACCTGACAGAGAATCATGGAGGCTGTCACTGAAAACATCTGGCAGAGGGACAGATATACAGATGTGCTCACTGGACTTCAGCAGAGCTTCTGTCTGTATAAAGATCACATGATCACAAAACGTCACGATGCTTCTCTGAAAGAAGAGTCAGCTCCATCAGACTGATCTCAGAGCTGTGACAGAGATCAAACTGATCAGGTCTTGAGTTTTGAAATGAGAGAACAAACTGTCTCAGATCAGATGTGACAGTTTGATCAATGAGGACACTGTCTCTGTTCCTCTGTGAGGCTGTCAGCTGTAATCAGCTTCACTTCCTGTAGACATCAACTCAACAACAACAGTCGTCTTCACATCCACTCAGACGCACGACCACGACGAGCTTCTGGCCGCTCTGATTGGCCGACTGTTCTCTCTCTCTGTCTTTCTGTCCAATCCTGACGCCTGTCACCGTTCTCCTCTCACAGCTTCACTGAGGGAAGCAGCTGCTGAGAAGGTCGGAGGTTTCCAGGAAACACTGGCTCTTTGCTCTGATACTGTGTTTAGTACAATATGATGGAAGCAGCAAGGACTGACTCCGCCCCTTTTACTGACCTCAGAGACTCCAGTCGACAGTCTGGACTCTCCTTAAGATCACGCAGCTGCTTCACATCTGGATCCTGCAGCTCGTTGAGACTCAGGTCCAGTTCTCTCAGGTGGGAGGGGTTGGACTTCAGAGCTGAGGCCAGAGAAGAACAGCTGATCTCTGACAACCAGCAGTATCTCAACCTGAATAAAGAATAAAAGATGAGAGTTTAGAGACAAAGGTGAAGGTCTCTCCCCCTCCCTCCCTCTCCCCCTCCCTCACCCCCCCCTCTCCCCCTCCCTCCCTCCCTCTCTCTCCCCCTCCCTCCTACTCTGTTTCCCCCCTCCCTCCATCTCCCAATCCCTCTCTCTCCCTCCCTCCCACTCTCTTTCTTCCCCACTTCCTCCCCCCCCACTCTCTTTCTCCCCCTCCCTCCATCTCCCAATCCCTCTCTCTCCCCCTCCCTCTCCCCCTCCCTCCCTCCCTCCCTCCCACTCTCTTTCTCCCCCCTCCCTCTCCCCCTCCCTCTCCCCCCTCTAATCCAGAGAGCTTCATTAACAGTGTAAATGTTAAAAAGCTGAAGAGGATTTTAGCTCATGAATATGAACCTGTCTGCAGGTTAGAGTCAACACAACTTTAACATCAGATTAATCTGAGCACAGAAATAAAACATGGAGTCTGACCTCAGAGTCTCCAGTCCACAGTCTGGACTCTCCAGAAAACCACACAGCTGCTTCACACCTGGATCCTGCAGCTCGTTGTAGCTCAGGTCCAGGTGTCTCAGGTGGGAGGGGTTGGACTTCAGAGCTGAGGCCAGAGAAGAACAGCTGATCTCTGACAAACTGCAGCAACTCAACCTGAATAAAGAATAAAAGATGAGAGTTTAGAGACAAAGGTGAAGGTCTCTCTCCCACTCCCTCTCTCACCCCCTCTCTCCCTCCCTCCCATTCTCTTTCTCCCCCACTTCCGCCCTCACCCCCTCCCTCCCACTCTCTTTCTCCCTCACCCCCTCCCTCCCACTCTCTTTCTCCCCCACTTCCTCCCTCACCCCCCTACCCTCCCTCTCTCTCTCTCCCCCAGTCCCCCCCCCCCCCTAACCCAGAGAGCTTCATTAACAGTGTAAATGTTAAAAAGCTGAAGAGGATTTTAGCTCATGAATATGAACCTGTCTGCAGGTTAGAGTCAACACAACTTTAACATCAGATTAATCTGAGCACAGAAATAAAACATGGAGTCTGACCTCAGAGTCTCCAGTCCACAGTCTGGACTCTCCAGAAAACCACACAGCTGCTTCACATCTGGATCCTGCAGGTCGTTGTCACTCAGGTCCAGTTCTCTCAGGTGGGAGGGGTTGGACTTCAGAGCTGAGGCCAGAGAAGAACAGCTGATCTCTGACAAACTGCAGCAACTCAACCTGAATAAAGAATAAAAGATGAGAGTTTAGAGACAAAGGTGAAGGTCTCTCTCTCCCTCCCCCTCTCTCTCTCCCCCCTCCCTCCCTCATATATATATATATATATACGTATATATATATATATATATATATACATATATATATATACGTATATATATATATACGTATATATATATATATATATATATGTATATATATATATACGTATATATATATATATATAATATATATATATATATATATATATATATATATATATATATATATATATATATATATATATATATATATATATATATATATATATATATATATATATATATGTATATATATATATATGTGTGTATATATATATATATGTGTGTATATATATATATATGTGTGTATATATGTATATATATATATATGTGTGTATATATATATATATATATATGTGTGTGTGTGTATGTATATATATATATATATCTGCACGTCATCGTTGAGCTTATTACGTTTATATATCATGAATAACAACAGACAAAAAATATGACTCTATTCCAACTCTGAGAGATGTCTCTTTTTTCTCCCTTTTCAGTTCAAATAGGAGAGTTTGGTAGGGCAGTTATTTAATTTAATTTATTTATACATTTATTTACATTTATTTATATTTATTTATTTTATTTTAATTTACCTACTTATTTTTTTTTTTTTTTTTTTTACACTGGTATATGGGCCGAAATATTTAAGACTGATGCTGGAGACTTCATTTGGAATACAAAATAAATGCTATCGGATGACGTTGGACTATTAGGATGTGTGAAATGACAGGTTTCACCCCTAGTGAGGGGCCCTCCTGGAGGAGGATCTCCCCTCTGCCTACCAACGGGGACCCAGGGTGGCGAAGAATCACCCTAACTTGGGAGTTAACTGTTTTTTCTTTGTTTCTTTCAGTTAGCACACGTTGTCCAGATGTTCAGGTCAGTGCAGTTCTAAGTTGTCTGGAGGTTAATGAATGTAACACGGGATCGGATCATTTTAATGCCATATAACAATATAAAACTGGTGTCACTTAATGTAAATGGGATGAATAATCTAGTTAAGAGGAGCAAGGTCCTGGCTAAACTGAAAAAAGAAAAGGCTCAAGTCCTATTTCTACAAGAAACCCACCTGCCTCAACAAGAACATGAAAACCTAAAACGCTTTGGTTTCAGGAACATATTTTATAGTTCCTACAAGCCTAGCCAGAAGAGGGGAGTGGCTATCCTTATCACAAATGCAGTCCAATTTGAATGTGTTAAAGAAGTAAGGGACAAAGAAGGGAGATTTGTATTAATCAAAGGAAAACTAGAAAACAGAATGGTGACACTGATCAATGTTTACGCCCCCCCAGAGAGTACCAAAGGTTTTTTCAAAACCCTATTTGACACTATTGCTATAGAAACTGAAGGAGTCTTGATATGTGGAGGGGACTATAATGTGGTCATGAACCATAACTTGGATACAACAAGCTCTAAAGGAAGCAAGAAGCATCTAACCAAGTTTATTAATACAGCAGTGCAGGAAACTAATTGATTTGTGGAGAGAACTCCACCCACTAGAAAGGGATTATAACCACTATTCAGTACCACATTCTGTCTACTCCAGAATTGACTACTTTTTAATTAATACAAGTGAAAGCCACAGGGTCACAGAGTGTGAAATCGGGGTGGCGGATATATCAGACCACAGTGGGATCAGCTTGACAATACACTTGAATAAAAGAAAAGTAAATACTGCATGGAGGCTAAATGTGGGCATCCTGAATAACAAGGCGAATGTGGAACAGATAAGAGAAGAAATAAAAAGGTATATAGAAGAGAACGATAATGGAGAGGTAAACCCTGCAATACTGTGGGACGGTATGAAGGCAGTTATTCGTGGAAAACTAATCGCTGTGACAACATCACAAAAGAAGGCTCGGTTAGCTATATATAAACACAAAGTAGAAAAACTACAAGAATTGGAGAAGAAACATAAAAATACAGAAAATCAGTCTGTACTACAATAAATAAAGAAGGCAAGGGAAGAGATAAATGAGATACTCAGGACAGATATAGAAAAGAGGGCAAGGTTTGTAAAGCAGACCTACTATGAATCAGGCCCAAAAGCAACAAGACTTTTAGCTAGACGCCTGCGGAAACAGCTGGCCATTAACACAATTCATAAAATAAGGAACCCTCAAACCAACCAATTAACACATGAACCAGAGGAAATAGAAAGAATATTTGAAGAATATTACAAGAAACTTTATTCTAAACCACTATCAGCCGATGAAAAAACAATTAGAAGTTTTCTTGACTCACTTGACTTGCCATCTATTGGTGAGACACAGAATGACACTATTATGTCGCAACTTACAGTTAAGGAGCTGGAAGCTGCAATTAGCAGGTTAAAAGCTAGTAAATCACCAGGCAGCGATGGGTTTCCATCGGAACGGTATAAGGCCTTTCGGAAGGAGCTAACACCCTTGCTTCTGTCCTGCTTTAACTGGACTCTTAAAGAGGGCAGGGCCCCCCCATCGTGGAAAGAAGCAATTATTACCGTTCTACCTAAAGAAGGCAAAGATAAAGAAGAATGCAAAAACTATAGGACGATTTCACCTTTAAATTTAGACTACAAACTATTTACATCAATTATTTGCAAAAGATTTGAGACCCTCATACCGGACTTGATTGATGAAGACCAAACCGGGTTTATTAAAGGACGCCAAACACATGATAATATTAGAAGAACCCTTCATATCTTAGACAACGCTCAAAAAAGTGGTGCAAGCATGGTTCTGGTTAGTGTGGATGCCGAAAAGGCATTTGATAGTGTTAGTTGGTCATTCTTGTATGAGGTTCTAAAGAGATTTGGCCTCAATGAAAACGTAATCCGATATATTAAAACTATTTATCAAGAGCCCACAGCTAGGATCAGAGTAAACGGAAGCCTGTCAAATACGATTCAGTTGGAGAGGGGGACAAGACAAGGTTGCTGTCTGTCACCTACCCTCTTCGCTTTATATGTTGAGCCTTTAGCGCAGGCAATAAGGCAGAGTGAGGAACTGCAGGGTGTCAGTGTAGGGGGGACAGAACACATCATCGGCCTTTTTGCGGATGATGTCATTATTTTCCTTGAACAGCCGGACAGATGTTTCCCACACCTAATGTCTCTACTGGAAACGTATGAATACTACTCAGGATATAAACTGAATATATCAAAAATTCAAATTCTCTCGTTGAATTATTCTCCATCCCGACAAATAAGAGATGCATATAATTTGAAATGGAATTCTAAAACAATGAAGTATCTTGGTGTAACTTTGACTAAAACACTTACCGACATGTTGGAAAACAACTATAGTGAAACTGAAAGAAACATACAAAGGGACATTGAAAGGTGGTCTACCCTTCCGTTGGACTTCAGTGCTAGAATACAGACGGTCAAAATGAATATTCTACCTAAATTGTTATATTTATTTCAAGCTCTGCCAATTAATATCCCCCAAAACAAATGTATAGCCTGGGACAAGATGATCTCTAGATTCATTTGGAATAGAAAAAAACCAAGAATAAAATTCACGACCCTCCAACTACCTAAAAGTAAAGGTGGAATGGCCTTGCCTGACCTTAAAGAATATTTTTATGCTGCTCAACTCAGGCCTCTGGCCTGTTGGTGTAGACCTGACTATGAGTCTAAATGGCAGGAAATGGAAAGGGAAACACAGAGTTATCAGACCCAGATATTGGTGGGGGATAAACATCTGGTAGGTGCTTTGAGACATGCTATGAACCCAATAGTCGCATTCACACTAGAAATATGGAGGGTTGTAATAAGAAAATACAAACTCAAGAGGAATATATGCACACTGAGGTGGTTCACGTACGATTCAAAATCTATACCAGGGACGCACGATCCAGTATTCAAAGAATGGACACAAAAGGGAATGACAGCAATGTGTACGGTTTCAGAAGGTGGGGAACTTCTAAGCTTCCAAGAGCTAAAGACAAAGTACGGCCTCGAAAACAAAGACTTCTATAGATACATGCAGTTAAGAGATTATTACACAAAAGAGATAAGGCCAGTTGCAACTATAAACAAGGTGATTGGAGTCATTATGGATTCATACAAACAGAAGGGGTCTCGGCCCATCTCTGCTTTTTACCGAGCTATGGGAGAGAGCAGAGGGGAATCAACCCTCTATATAAAAGCAAAATGGGAAGCAGAACTAAAGATCCAAATACAAGAGGAGGAATGGTACCACATGTGCCAGACACAATGTACATCTACATATTCATTAATATGGAGGGAGTTCTGCTGGAAAAATCTAACTCGCTATTTTATAACACCAAAAATAAAATCTAGGCAACTCGCCACACAACAAAACTGCTGGAGACTGTGCAGGAATGTGGAGGCAGACCGTGCACACATCTTCTGGAACTGTACAAAAATGAAGATATACTGGCAAAATGCAACATCAGATTAATCTGAGCACAGAAATAAAACATGGAGTCTGACCTCAGAGTCTCCAGTCGACAGTCTGGACTCTTCAGAAAATACCACAGCTGCTTCACATCTGGATCCTGCAGCTCGTTGTGACTCAGGTCCAGGTGTCTCAGGTGGGAGGGGTTGGACTTCAGAGCTGAGGCCAGAGAAGAACAGCTGATCTCTGACAAACTAGAGTTCTTCCATCTGAATAAAGAAAGAAAGATGTAAATCAAAGTCATTGATAATTGATCAGATGTGTCCAGCAGAAAAGTGAAAGTTGTTTTGTCAGGATGTTTTCAGTGTTTCTTTAGTGTAATTCTCATTTGAGCCACAAGAGGCAGCAGTTCACCACCACCTCAGTCTGAACAGAACTACAAATATTCATGTTTCTAGCAGGTGATTTCTCTTCATTCGCTCTGAACACATGTTCATACAGTTTATTGTGTGTTGTCAGTTCTAATATCACTGTCATGTCTCAGTTTAAATGAATCGTCTCTGACAGGCGCTGTGCTGCACCTTCCCTCTGCTCAGTGCAGGGAAACCTGTCCTGGTACAATCCATTGGAAATAAAGGGTTTCAGAGGGCAGCGGTGTCACTGTCACGCTGTGTCTGAAAGCCCCATTAGGGTCGGGCTCTCAACAATCGCTCATCCAAACCACTTCACAGAGGACACAGCACTAACTCAGGTCCTCAGCTTCACACTCACCAAGTCTGAGCTCCATCAGCTGAGCAGTTGTTGAGAAGATCAGAGGACAGAGATTTCTCCATTTATCAGTCGCACATTAGATTCAGCTGTAAGATCTACATCAGAGAACTGACCTCAGAGTCTCCAGTCCACAGTCTGGACTCTCCACAAGGTCACGCAGCTGCTTCACATCTGGATCCTGCAGGTTGTTGTCACTCAGGTCCAGTTCTCTCAGGTGGGAGGGGTTGGACTTCAGAGCTGAGGCCAGAGAAGAACAGCTGATCTCTGTCAACAAGCAGCTCTTCAACCTGAATAAAGAACAAAAGATGGAGATAAAATCATTGATAATTAATCAGATATGTCCTAATCAATGACCTTCTCAGGAGTAGAGTGTGTCAGCCTTTGCCACACATCATCCAAACATCAGCACAACATTCCCAGCTGTTGCCGTCCAGCCGTTAAAATGAAGGTTGTCTTATATTATAATTACCTGGTCATTCATTACAACATATATTCCTTATGACCAGTGAGACTACAGTATTTTACAGCGTTGCATTATGGGTTGTATGTAGCCTTCCAATGTTGTAGTGAGTCTCTGAGTTAATCAACCAGCGATCAGCAAGTGTTCTGTTCCTCCAGAAGCTGCAGGAGGTTCTGGAGGCTGCTGTCACATGTTCTGCTGCCACAGAGGAAATAAATTCATGAGGAGTGAAAACGAGTTCACAGCGTCTCCTGACGTCTTCACAACAGAAACCAACCGCAGAGAAAATCTGCCCGACAGCCAAGAATTACGTCACAGAAGAAAAGCTCAGAAAGACTGAAGTGTGAACAATGTTCATGTCACAGGAAATAATTATGTGAGAGCAGCTGACTCTCTACAGTCACTCAGTCAGCTGACTGAGGTGTGAAGGATTACGTCAGAGCGAAGAAATATATCGAGAAAAACTGGAATCATGGGGGTGATTTAGACTGAAGACCACGAGACTGTATTAGCTTCAGTGCTGGATTAAAGACAGAAGATCTACAACAGTGAACTGACCTCAGAGTCTCCAGTCCACAGTCTGGACTCTCCAGAAAACCACACAGCTGCTTCACATCTGGATCCTGCAGGAAGTTTTCACTCAGGTCCAGTTCTCTCAGGTGGGAGGGGTTGGACTTCAGAGCTGAGGCCAGAGAAGAACAGCTGATCTCTGACAAACTGCAGCCACTCAACCTGAATTAAGAATAAAAGATGGAGATAAAATCATTGATAATCAATCAGATATGTTCTAATCAATGATCTTCTCTCTAAAAGGAGCAGAGTGACTTTGTCCTTCTGTTGTTGTGGATCATCATCATGTCACATCTACTCACATCATCCACATGTCAGAACACCCCCCCCCCAGCCTCATCAGTCCTGACTTCATCTTCACTGATGGACAACATGAACCGCAGGAAGCTGAAAAACCGTCAAACATTTCCCCGTCATGACTCGACTTCTGCCGGCCTCTAAATAAACCCTGCTCCTGTCTTTATGTCTGATCCTGAACTGCAGTTAGTGATATTAATTATCTACAAACCCACAACAGCTCCAGTCAGTGAACTGACCTCAGAGTCTCCAGTCCACAGTTTGGACTCTCCAGTCCAGCAGACAGGATCCTCACTCCTGAATCCTGCAGCTTGTTGTCACTCAGGTCCAGGTGTCTCAGGTGGGAGGGGTTGGACTTCAGAGCTGAGGCCACGACTTCACAGTGAGTCTTTGAGAGTCCACAACCAGCAAACCTGTCATGACACGTTCATTACACAGAGTCATTATGTAAGAGGACACTTCATACTGACTTCAAGCATGTGATGATCAAACAGTTTGACACGTCCTGTGTTGATCCATATTCTCTCTTCATCACTGGTTCAGTTCATCTGATCTCACTGTGTTTGACAGGAAACAATCATTCTCATCAGTCTCTCTCACACCTGCAGAGTTTCAATCCTCTTTCAGGTGAAGAGAGAAGATGTGGTCACAGTCAGTCTTCCATAATGTCCACAGTCTGTCAGTGAGATCTGATCCATGTGGTCTCCACAAAGTTCCCATGAGGCCATGTTGATTAGAAAACACTGTTTTAAAGTGACAGCAGGATATTTCCACTGAGTTCAGCTCAGTGAACAATGACAGTTGGTAAAGATGATCTGTGTTTGATACCTGCTGCTGTCAGCTTCACCATCATCAGCTCGGTACAGATGAACACATCAGCTGATCACACCTGTTTAATATTTCTATTATTTCATATGAAGACGTGCGTCTCAGATGACTGAGTGAAGTTTTCACTCTTTTTCAGCACAAAAACACAAAGTGATAAAGTTGAATTAATGTCACCAGAAAGATGTTATCAGTCTGTAGGATCTCCATCTCCAGACTCATGGAAATGCTTTTTAACTATTACATTATAGAAACAATAACAACAGGAACTCATCAAGATTTCACCAATGAATTCATGAATCCAGAAACAGACGAGATTACTACGTATTTTATTAACTGATATTTAAATTCTAATAATTTACAGATGAATATGAATCCATCAATAAATGTCAAATACATCATTTAAACTTAGATAAAAAGCTGCTGTGATAAAACCTCGACCAGTTCTTCACTTGTTTGATCAGGTTTTCCTTCGTCTCCATCACCCAGAGGAAGATGAATCAATCATTAGACATAAACAGAATAACTGTTCATTAACTTGACAACTATAAATACAACTGAAACATCAATATTCAGCATTTGAAACAGCTCAAGAACTTCTGTGACAAAATACAACGGACACAGTGAAACTTTATTTTAAGAAGAAGAATTTTATAGTTTTTATCTGAAAAACTTCACAACTAATCTCCATAATGATTCATGATCATCACATGTGGACTCACCGAGCCTTCCTGCAGTTCCTCACAGCTGGGATCAGTCTCCGTCGTCCCTCCTCTGATGTGTTGAACTTCTCCAGGTCCAACTCATCCAGAACCTCCTCTGACATCTGCAGCATGTAGGCCAGAGCTGAGCAGTGGATCAGAGAGAGTTTCTTTTCTGATCTGTTCTCTGACTCCAGGAACTCTTGGATCTCCTGATGAACTGAGTGATCCTTCATCTCCATCAGACAGTGGAAGATGTTGATGCTTCTGTCAGGAGAGATATCATAAGTGTTCATCTTCTTCAGGTTGGTGATGGCTCTCTGGATGGTTTCTGGACTGTTCTCTGTCTGACCCAGCAGACATCCTAAGAGTCTCTGGTTGGACTCCAGAGAGAGGCCATGAAGGAAGCGAACAAACAGGTCCAGGTGACCATTTTTACTTTGGAGGGATTTCTCCATGGCTGCCCTCAGGAAGACATCCGGAGTTAAATCAACATATTGTTTCCCAAGGAAGTTCTCCAGGACCTTTCTCTTCCTGTTGGTGTAACAGTGGAACATGTAGACTGCAGCCAGAAACTCCTGAACGCTCAGATGAACAAAGCAGTAGACTGTTTTCTGGAAGATCACACTCTCTCTTCTGAAGATCTCAGTACAAAGTCCTGAGTACACCGAGGCCTCTGTGACATCAAGACCACACTGCTCCAGGTCTTCTTGGTAGAACATGATGTTTCCTTTCTCCAGCTGTTCAAACGCCAGCCTCCCCAGCTTCAGAAGAACTTCCCCGTCAGCCTCCGTCAGCTCCTGTGGACTCGTCTCACGTCCCTCATGGTACTTGTTCTTCTTCCTCTGTGTCTGAACCAGCAGGAAGTGTGAGAACAGGTCAGTCAGGGTCTGGGGCAGCTCTCCTCTCTGGTCTGTGGTCAACATGTGCTCCAGAACTGTAGCAGTGATCCAGCAGAAGACTGGGACTTGACACATGATGTGGAGGCTCCTGGACGTCTTGATGTGTGAGATGATTCTGCTGGACAGCTCTTCATCACTGGATCTCCTCCTGAAGTACTCCTCCTTCTGGGCGTCAGTGAAGCCTCGTACTTCTGTTACCCTGTCCACACATGTAGGAGGGATCTGATTGGCCGCCGCAGGTCTGGAAGTTATCCAGACGAGAGCCGAGGGAAGCAGATTCCCCCTGATGAGGTTTGTCAGCAGCACGTTGACTGATGACTCCTGTGTGACATCAGACACAGACTTCCTGTTGTTGAAATCCAGTGACAGTCTGCTTTCATCCAGGCCGTCAAAGATGAACAGAACTTTACAGACAGCGAGCTGCTCTGCTGTGACCTTCTGTAATGTTGGATGGAAAACATGGAGCAGCCTGAGAAGACTGTACTGCTGATCTCTGATCAGGTTCAGCTCCCTGAACGAAAGCAGAACCAGCAGACCGACATCTTGGTTCTCCAAGCCCTCTGCCCAGTCCAGAGAGAACTTCTGCACCGAGAAGGTTTTTCCAACGCCAGCGACGCCGTTGGTCAGAACCACTCTGATGGGTCTCTGCTGGTCAGGTAAGACTTTAGAGACGTCTTCTCTCTGCTGGACAGGTAAAGCTTTAGAGATCCGGCGTCTCTGCTGGTCAGGTAAGACTTTAAAGATGTCGTGGCACCTGATTGGAGCGTCATGGAGGGTCTCCATCTTGGAAGTTGTCTCCAGCTGCCTCACCTCATGTTGGGCATTAACCTCTTCACTCTGTCCCTCTGTGATGTGGAGCTCAGTGTAGATCCTGTTGAGGAGGGTTCCACTTCCTGTTCCATCAGTTCCTTCAGTCACATGTTCACATCTGCTCCTCAGACTGATCTTATGTTGATGTAAAACCTCCTGCAGACCACTATCTGCTGAAAGAGAAGAGACAACGTCAGACTGAAGAAACAGAATCTGAGAGTCTGATGATTATTTTCATCAGCTGCAGAAAAACTAAAGACAAACAAAGAAAAGGTTTTAATGTTGTGGTATTTATAATCATCTTAAAGGTCGATGCTGTGTGATGTAACAAATGACTCTGTATAAAACAACAGGTCCTGGTTTCAGAAATGATGACATCATCATACAGATGTTCAGTCTCACTTTGTTCAGTGCTGGTCTGACTGGCTGTCTGCAGTCCAGGTCTTGTTCTGGGTCTTTGTCCACACTGGGGACAGGAGGAGTCTCCTGAAGAACCAGACTGGTCCCAGTATGAGGTGAAGCACTGTCTGCAGAACCAGTGTCCACAGCTGGTAGAGACTGGATCCTTCAGGACGTCCTGACACAGAGCACAGCTGGACACAGAGACATGGCTCCTCCTCTTCCTGTGAAGACATTTCTTTATCATTACAATACTTTGTTGATTGTTGTTGTAAAATATCCAGATGTGTCCAACACTGTCCAGAAGCTCTGATGGCGTCAAAGCTCCAGCAGCAGCTGCAGTAAATAGAGGAACTTTATGAGACTGATGCATTTCGGCTCGAGGGCTTCATCAGAGTCATTGATCTGATGAAGGCCTCGAGCTGAATGCTTCTGTTTCCTGCAGCTGTTGCTGGAGGTTTGACCTCTCTGGACTTTTTCCTCTCTCTGTGCACCTTGGACGTAGATGAAGTCGTGACAGAAACTTTACTTTGTTTCATGAAGCTCTGATGGTCACAGAGAAAGTGCAGCTTCTTTTCTGTTTGAATTCAACATTCAGTCTGAATTAAAATGATTCATTTCAACACTAATCAACTGTTTCCTCTTCGGGGCGCCTCGGCGGCTCACCTGCTCCAGAGCGAACCGTTAACACTGAGTCCTAACTGCAGTGGCCCCGGCTCCAGTCTGAGCTGTGGCCCTTTCCTGCGTCACCTCCTCTCTCTCACTGTGGCTGTCAAAATAAAGGCCCAACATGCCCAAAAAATAACTTCAAGAACTTGTTTTCCCATCTGGCTGTCTGATTAAACATGTAGTGATGGGCCTGTAGCTTGGTATCAATACTAATGAAAGACTTCCTGCAGCTCCTTCACAGTAAAAGCCTCCGTTAAGACTGAGCTGATTATGTCCTTGATGTTTTACATCAGTTTGTGCAGCTCAGCTTGGGTCAGTGAGGTTTGCACTGAGATTAGAAGAGGTCTGAAGAGTGATGGGCGAGCAGGAGTCTCAGACACACAGCGTGTAACAGATGTGTCTAAGGTGCACATCTGGACAGCTGTCTTTCCTGTACATCGTTCCCTTCATGTTTTCTGTCACTCTCTACTGTCAAGGATCAAATAACAGCATCAGTGGAGAAGTTGTCTGAATCTACACCTGAACATCTTCTGCCCTTCTTTGTCCAGATTACTTTACTATGTGAGGAACAAGATATAATGGAGAGGATCCAGGCTCAAAGGTCCACTTACTAATGACTCAGAGCTTTCAGATTTTTTAGACACTTCATCATGATATATGGATATTTTCTTAGTTTCATTCTTGAGCTTCTCAGTTGTTTTATTAGAGAAACACAATCAATAGATTCTTGTTATAAAACCCACAAGATCCATTTCAGTTTGTAGTTTCAGGTGGTTTCTGCAGTAACTGCATCATTAATATAAATCTATTAGAAAATCTTCCATCAGGTCAGTTTACAGTAGAAACAGTGTCTTACTGTGTGTGTGAAGGTTCAGGTTCATTACTGAAGTTTAGAGGAAGCTCTCTGGACCGGTCACTCTTCATAGACCAACAGCTGGGGACTGGAGACTCTGCTCTCTGTCTGTAGGACTCACCTCTGCAACACAAACATGTTTCAGTATTATTCTTTATTTATTCAAAGACACTGAGAGCAACACTGTCATTCACAATAGTGCCCTGTGTAACCGGGGTGAAAATCATTCTATTATCAAAGTTCGTTATTTGACGGTTATTTTATTTTATTTTGAAAGGCTGTTGGATTGTGCCGGTAACTTCCGGTCACATAGGGTTGCGTCGTCACGCCGCAGGCCGCGGCTGTCCAATCGCGTCACCTGTTACAAACTGTCAGCTCTGTCTCATTCAGAAGGTGAGGGGAGGCACGCGGAGCAGCTGCTACAGGTCAGTTGCTACAAACAATTGCTGTTGTTACTCGTAGATTCTTGTTTGTATCATCCTAAATGCTTTCGTCACATCATCCAACTGTTTTAGATGTCAACCTATGGAAGTATATCATACTATTGTCCTGTACACTTGCAGTATTATAGACCTGGGAATCAAATGAATCAGGAAAAAGTGCTGCATTTTAATTACCTCTCTGCCAGTCAGCCCCTCCACCTGCCCTCTCTAATTGTACAGTGTTAAAATGACTCCCTCCCCGTCTCCTAAAATCCTGTGGGAAACACTGTGTCACCAGTTAACACCATCACGGTTTAATAGCCTACCTACCGTTAGCTAGTTACTAACGCAGTTTTCACGAACGCCACCTCATTAAAAGTTCACTGTAGATATTGTTCAATAAATCCGGTTAATGTGCAACGTGTTGAGTAATATCTATTACTCAATTTTACGAACACAAATGGCAAATAAAGTAAACAGACTCACCGAAGCACCATCACCTGCGTTTGTGGCCATGGCTGGACCGGTCTGTCCTACCTGGGTGGGTGTCACATGACCAATGGAGCGTAACATGATTGGCTGGACGTTGGCTCAATTGAGACAGGGATCGATTACTTCTCCCTGGTGACCCGGATGTTGAGTCTGGTTCTTTTTAGACTGAATTTATTGAGGTTGAATTTTTTTAGACTCATTTTTTTTTTTTCTAAATTGAATTTTTTTTACACTGAATTTATTTCAACATTGAAAAAAATTCAGAGGCAAAAAAAAATTCAGTGCTAGAAATTTGATGATTTTTAAAATGATTTTGATACTGAAAAAATTCAATCTTAGAAATTCATATTCAAACTCAGGTGGCACAGAAATACTTCCATATCAACCAGCGCCGAGGACTGATAAGTGGTCGTGTGGTGCGTCGGATATATTCTGGAATTGGTGAGACTGACTGTTGTGATCGTTAGCATTTGCATTTGTCAATGTATTGGGGTGGATTAGCTATGGTACACCTATCTTATTTTTATGCTAATGCTTGCGGGTGACAATAACGATGTATTGTATCATGAGAGTAATGTGCCATTTCAGAGCAATTATATTATGTTTATTTTGATTTATACGAATGGGGGGAAAATTTGTCATGATTATGTGTGATTGAATTGATGTTAATGTATTTAAACCAGATGTACTTTATTGAGGAATGCTTATTCTATTGTTGCTCATGAGGTATTGAGTTATTTATATTATTGTGTACACTGAATATAATTACCGGTAGTTGTTGGAATGTTTTATAGAAATATGGTCCTGTTTATATTACACAGGCCAGGGTTCCTGTGAGGACAAAGAGTCGAAACGATGGTGAGCTAAGATACTGGCTTGGAGCGAGCCGAGCAATCCCAGTAAAAGATCCCCTCCTGGTCTGGTAGGAGGCTCTGGCAGCCTTTTTCCCACCCCTCACCTTTTGTTTTACACACACACACACACACACACACACACACACACACACACACACACACACACACACACACACTTTAAGGCTTTTAGCCATTGGGAAAAAGACAACTTGGACTCTGCCTTTGCAGCGCACACGCTGGACAGGTTCAGTGCGTCTCATCCTCCATGAACTGTGCTTCGGCGTTACTTAATATTGTGTGTGTGGACTGTGGAACTATTGCCATATTAGTTCAACCTGGGACTGTGTGTATTGTTTGATTTTGACTGTTGATGATGCATCGGAATTGTGGGTGCACTTTATTATCCAGTTAATATAATCTGCAGACTGTAAATATTGGGGTTCACTGTATATACTGTCACATGCTAATATATGGTACCAGCCGCATTTGAAGTGCTGTTTGTGTGTATTTATTGTACTATTACCTCCGAGAATCGAACCTGTCTTCTGATTTAATCTAGTCATAACATAACCTGCGCACTGGTTACACCTGCAAATACAGAAGCAGCCATTTAACAGAGTGGAGAAAGTCCAGATTTATAGATTTAAGTCTCGCGTTCATCACATGAAACGTAACTTAACAGAGTCATAAACTGCTCTATAGATAAAAAGGGCGTGACACACTCGTGTGCTTGGGTCTCCTTGACATGCTTTTCTATCTTTGTGCTATTCACATAATTTATTTCTGTATTTCACTTACTGTCAATATCTGAATGTAAATTAATCATATGCACTTATAATTCTTCATGTGATGGAGTCATCAATGAATGTAGTTTGTTATGGAAAGTCAACTGAATATTTATGTGACTTGATTTTGATTTGCACCATAAAGGCGCCGCCTTCCTTGATGGCAGCCACGGTATTTCAGCGCAGCACTTCGCCGTGTGATAATATACAGTATATTTGTGTTTTATGTTCAATGTCTAAATGTTGTTTAAATGTTGTTTTAATTGTGTGTTTTTCAGCTGTTGTCACCAAGTTAAATTCCTGTGTACTGTGAACATTTGGAGAATAAAAGTGATCCTGATTCTGATCTGAATAAAAAATAAAGCAGTAAAACTTTGGTGACAAACAAACAAACAAATATCCAGATGTGTCACACACTGTGGAGACGCTCAGATGTTCACAGAGCGACTTCAACATGAGGGCAAAGACAAATACTTTCTCAAATGATTCATTCTGACATGGAGATTCACACTAATCAGCATCATGAATGTAAATTTCTCTCTTACTGTGTGTGTGAAGGTTCAGGTTCATTCCTGAAGTTTAGAGGAAGCTCTCTGGACCGGTCACTCTTCATAGACCAACAGCTGGGGACTGGAGACTCTGCTCCGTCCTCGTCTTCCTCCAGACCACTCATCTTCTGGACTTCAGTCAGTCTGAGAGGGAAACCAGTAACACTGACTGTGAGATCACACACACACACACGCGCGCACACACACACACACACACACTATACTGTATAATAAAGTAAATACTATAAAACCCTGGTCAGTGTTCTTGGGTTAGTTGTAGGTTCATTGTGAATATTCAACGTCGTGTCGCAGACGAATCAAACGGTTGATTCTGACGGAGAGAACCGGAAGTACCACCTCATGTTATTTCCTCTTTTCTCAGTGTCTTTGTTTGGACAAAAGTTCATTCTGACTCTTCTTCCCGCCACAGAGAGAAAACTGACTCTGACACTTTGACAGTAAAATAAGAGTAATGTTGTTTTACCACTCACCTGCCTCAGACTTCAGCTTCCCTCCTTCTGCTCCGGCGATTCAAAATGGAGTCTGAACTAACTTTCAGTTTCACTTTTACCCGCCGAGTCTTACTGGAAATCACGTGTCTGTGTGTGTGTGTGTGTGTGTGTGTGTGTGTGTGCGTGTGTGTACGTGCGCGTGCATATTGTTCACCAGTAAGAAAAACAAAATAAGGTGCGATGTTTCACAAAGAACAAGGACATACACGTCCGTCATTGATTTGGAAATGAAAGACATGAGAAACATGTTAACCAGCTTATTTATTTTAAAAAAGAATATTTTTTTCGTCCACCTGTTGGGAAGAGTCCTCGAGGACTGTGGAAACACCCACAGAGCAGCAGGAACTATTGTTGAAGGACTTCCTGGGTTTTGAAGTGTTTTTATTTTATTTTATATATTTTAATTGTAAATACATTATTGTATGAATAAATGATGAGTTTTTCAAACGTATCAGGGATTTACTCTTCAGAAAAACTGATGCTCAGCTCAGCGACCCCGGTGTGATGATAATAAATAACACGTAGTAAACTGGGCAAAACCTCTTGCCTTTTACTTTGAAAAGCGGGCACCGGAAGCGTCGCCGCGGTTGTTGTAGCTTGAAGCTAACAGGTGGGGAACATGTCGGCTTGTGTCAGAGCATTGAAAAGCCGTTTGTCGGCTCTTTGTCCGGCTGGTTTCACTTCACTGCTCCGGAGGAATCATCCGGTGAGATTTCCCGCCGGAGGACGGCGGATGTCTCACACACAGACAGGTACCGAGCCGGAGCTGAGGTTAGCTAGCTAATGTTAGCACCCCCGTTAGCCTGCTACCTGCTAGCTGCTCACACGATGAACCGCTGCAGGTACCGTCAGTGAAAACACACCTGGCCTCGTTCGGACTTGGTCCAAAGCGTCACTATGGAGACAAGACACAGGTTTCTGACTTCACCTGTCCGCACGAACTTTAATGAGCCGCCTGGGTCAAAGTCTGAACCAGGTGTGTCAAGTTACAGGGAATGTGACGGTTCAGCTCACAGCTGTGAAAAATAAAAGATTAATGATTAAACAAACCGCTTCATATAATCAGTGTGTCTGTGTCTCCACGTTGTTACTGACGGTTTATTATACAGACTTTAAAATTAGTCCTTATTCAAATGTTAATGCATGTCAGCTTTTATTGTGAAAAATATTACATAGTGACACTTAAATCTCTGTGAATAATAACTTTTAATTAGCAGCTACTAAGAGAATCAACACCTCAAAGACAGTTTGGTGGAATGTAATAACAATAATTGATTATTATTGATGGATATGACCTTATTTATGAGAATGAATCTAGTCGCCATCTTTGTACCTTTCACTGCTCACTGAAGGTGAGGTTTGTTGTGGTCAGGGTTAAAAGGATGATGTGAAAAAACAAGTCAGTAGGCTGGAGAATGTGCTAAAAAGGGATATTTATAAAAAAAAAAAATAAGGGAAAATGAACCTGGGAAATAAAGAATAAAATAAAAATCCACCGGCCCAAAGCACCTGCTCAGGTAAGTATGGCATGATGCAAACCGGTTTTCCTCTCCCTGACTGAAATAATTGATATAACACAAAACAGTGATAATGTGGGGAACAGGGTCTAGTGAAAAGGGAATGGAGCAGCCTTTTCACAGTTTGTATTATCCCACAGTTGCAGATCTGCTCTGATTAGTTGATTCATTAATTAGTTGATTGACAGAAAAATAACTGGCAGCTATTTTGATGATTTAAAAATGCCAAACATTCCTCAGTTTATCTTTTTTTAGGATTTTTTGCTAATTTTAGTCTGAAGTCATTTTAAATTCAGTCTTTTTTTTGGCTTTTGCTTCAATGAAAAACTGTGACTGTTTTCAGTTGTCTGGTATTTTATAGATAAAACAAGAATTTAAATTAATGGACAAAACTGAAATAAAAAGCTACAGGTTTGATGTGAAATTTCCCAACGGATGAACTCCACATATTCTAATGAGACCATGATTGTTGTGTGATTTCACTGTAAACAGATCAGAGTTGACTCATGTCTCACTGTGTGATTCACTGTCTACTTTTAAAACAGGAGAAGACCTTGGACCACTGGAGGGCGTCAGAGTGTTAGACTTGACGAGGTAACGTTCAGCCTCAGTCGTCTCTGCTGCAGCATCAGAGATAAAGTCTGGATCTGAACGTTTTTATATGTCTGCAGGGTTCTGGCTGGTCCCTTCGCCACCATGATCCTGGGAGATCTGGGAGCTGAGGTGATCAAGGTGGAGAGACCAGGTGAGTCTTTGTGCCTTTCTTCCCTCCTCACTTTATCCTGCGTCCTTCATAGTGCGTTTCTAGCTTGTGTTCTGCTGGACAGGTGCAGGTGATGACACCAGAGCCTGGGGTCCTCCGTTCGTCAGTTCAGAGAGCGCCTATTTCCTCAGCGTCAACAGGAACAAGAAAGTAAGTCAGGACACTTTGAAGCAGCTGGAGAAAGTCTGTTCAACACACACTCACAGTAACTGTCGTAAAGTCTTGTTGTTATGCTGTAAATACGCCGTTGCAGAACCACACAGGTGGATTTCTTACGTTCAGCTCTACGCAGCTTCATCACGTGAGTCAGAGTGAAGATGCTCCTGGTCAAATGTGACTCCAATACAAGTGAAAGTTGTTCCATCAAAAAGTACTGGAGTATTTGATTTTAAAAATACTGAAGTATTCAAAAGTACATTTTATTATGTCAGCACATTGTTGTATTGTTCCACAGCACTTAATAATAATAAGAATAAAAAGCTTGTAGAATGATACAGAGCCGATAGAAACGGTCATAAAAACACAATTGATAAAACAAAAGGAGCCATTGTTGTTTTTCGTATTACTTTTTTTTTGTGTGAGTGATGAAGTTTTGTCGAGGTAAACACATCTCTCTTTATTTTTAAAGTCTTTTTTTATTTCTAAAATGTGGAACATGCACGTAAGATAACGCCATGGTTCTCCGGTGAAGAATCTTTGGTTTTTCTCCTGTGGTGAACACAGAGTATTATTCTATCACATTTTTCAAAATAAAAGATCGACTAAAAGCGCTGTTTCAAAGTAAGGGTCCTTCATAGAAATGCAGTGGAGTCAAAAGTACAATATTTGTCTTTAAGTGTAGTGGAGTAAAAGCCAGAAGTTTCCAAAAAGAATAATTAACTGCAGTACAGATACACAAGAAATATAGTATAGTACTAGTTCAGTACAGTACTGAAGTAAATGTACAGTAAAACCACCACTGCTCGTATCACTGTCTCTTCTACACACAGTCATGTTGTGAGAGTTTGGTTTTAAAGTTCAGAAACTTTCATTCATCGTTTCATTTGATCCAAACCAGTTGTGTTTTGGTTCTGGCCCGGCTCATGTTCACACTCGCCTTTTTAAGAAGTGAATTTGAATGTCATCATGTCATCCTGCGTGGTTCTTTAACATCCCGTCAGTGAACGCAGCACCAGCCTTAACGATGAGCCTCTGTTTGATCCTCAGAGTGTCGCCGTGGACCTGAAGCATCCCAGAGGAGCGCAGATCATCCAGCAGGTACGACACGTCAGCAGCACCAAGATCTGCTTTGATATTTTCTGCACCAACACCAAAACATGTCTGATACTTGACTCTGAGAAATATAAAAGTCTTCTCAGCTGAAACTGGACAAATGATGATTAAAACCAGGATCTGTCAGATCAGCAGCACTATGGATCTGACCATGTGTGATGTCAACTTTCACTTTTCAATACGACACGTTTCAGTCAGAATTAAAGTGTTGAACTTGTATCAAACGTAACTTTAGTCTGATTTACAATCAATCATCAAAAATGTGTGTGTCTCAGCTTACAGGAGTGTGTGACGTGCTGGTAGAAAACTACCTGCCAGGGAAGCTACATCAGATGGGTTTAGGATACGAGCAGCTGAGCAGAGTGAACCCACGGCTCATCTACTGCTCCATATCAGGTACTGACAGACCGACTGACTGAAGCCTCTTTTCCACTGGTCAAAAACCCGCTAAGACCCTCTGACATCAGGCTTTCGTCGGCAATGGAAAAGTGAACAATCGGCTTTAACACTCAGGTCAATTTTCACTCCCTTTCCTGCTGTGACGTCTTTCAGACACTGTAAACACACCTGTCACCTGCCCAGCTGCTGTGAAACCAGAAACACAGCGGCTACGCAGCGCTCAGGGCTGAAAGAGTGAAGCAGTAGCTTCAGAATAAGTTTAAAAAACACACAATCGCTGATCGAAGCGTCTCACACGGAGGCTCTGACACCTTTACAGGAGCAACAACCTGAGGAGGAGACGTGACAGATCTGTGTTACCAGTTAGCACAGCGGCTAGCAGCTCACTCTCAGGTGATGACGTCGCTGCTTTTATTAGCAGGTTTAGCTGTTTATACCTGATAATGTTGGTGGAAGAAGAGTATGAGCCTGGCCTGTTTGAGTACAGCAGAGACTGTCGGGCAGATTATTACTGTGGCTCTACGTCGCACCATGAGGGGAAAGTTTACAGGCTGATCTGTTCTGAGAAGAATCTGCTGATATGAGCTTTAGAAAGTGAAGAGAGGCGTGTACGTCGGTGACCGTGAGTCTGATGTAAAGGTTCGCAGTCCTGGACGAGAAGCGCCGCCAGCTGTTGTTCATCTCATCTCGCTTCACCGACCCGTGTTGTCAGTCGTGCCTGAGGCTCGTTTAAAGGCCCATTACAGTTAACAGGCGGCGTCGCGCTCTCCTCAGCGGGAAGTGGCTCTGCTGGCACAACCGCTGCGGCAGCCGGATAATCTGGACCGGCTGCACGCAGTCGCACAGAAACAGGGGAAAGTGGTTTCATGGGAACGTTGCTGCGCTGGTTGACTAATGGGCAGCGGCTGGCAGAAACTGGCAGACGAGGAAGGCGGAGGCGGTGTCGGATTTATTAGTCGACTCAGCGTTTATCGATCATGAGCAGTTTCATCGATGTTAAACGTCAGTGTTGAATCAGCAGTGATTCATGTTCAGACGAGACCCGGTTCATCAGAGTCCTCATGACTGAGGCTGGATGTTTGAAATCACCGCCGAGCCGTCAGTGACCTATGTCCCATTGTGGTGCATTCAAGGACACTCAGTTTTAGTGTCTTTATTTATTTGATCGGAACAATGTAATTTAACATAGTTTCAAATCAAAGCATGAAACTAATGGTTTGAACAAAGAGTTTATATCTGTTCTAATTCTGTGGCTCAAGACGTAGGGCGGGTCGTCCCCTCATAAGAGGGTCGGAGGTTCGATCCCCGGCTCCTCCAGTCCACATGTCGAAGTGTACTTGGTCAAGATACTGAACCCCAATTTGCCTCCTGGTCGTTAAGACTAGAAGAGCACTATTTAAATGCAGCTGGGCTTTAACGTGTTTAATGTAATTAATAGGTAATTATAATTTCTTTTTTACAAAGCAGGCAGGTACACCCCGACTTCTTTTCTTTTTTTGTTGTAGGTATTTGGATTGTGTTTTGTTTCTCTATTTGATATTTTATGTATTAGGTATTTACGTTTTTTATATTTCATTTAATTTTCTTTTCCTTCCTGTTGGATGCCTAAAAATTAACTGGTCCTAAACTGTTTCCTTATCATCTATTTTAACTTGTCAGATTCATTATTTAGTCTCATTAAAGGCTTTAAGTGGATCATGAAGTAATACAATAAAAAAAAAAATATATTTGTTTAAAAGTATAATGTAATTAATCAATTAAAACAGAACAGAACGGACAACACAACTGATAATATCCTACAATTAGCTAGAAATATACAGAAACAACAACAGCACAACAAGTTAAACAAAGACAATTAACGAAACAATTACATTAATTAACAATGATCTAGAATGGGTACAGCTCTGGTTTGCTTTTAGCCAACACTTAACCTTTGTTGTAAAGGGGTTTATTATCTCAGGAGTCTGAGAGCAACTATCTGAGTGTTGCCCGTCCAGTGCTGGTGATTTAGGGTCCAGTCTCCACGTTCTTCAGTGTGCAGTTCCCAGACTGAGCCACTAGATGTCGCAGACAGACCGTCTGAAGGCTTCCTCTCTGCAGCAGATTAACCCACTTATCCAGCTTCACACTGTTTCATGTTGGAGTCACTGTTTTCTACACTGTGAGGCCTCTGTGATCTGTGGTGAAGTGTACTTTGTGTTTTTATGGGGTTTGTAGTTTTGTAGAAAACTTCCTCATTTCCTCCAGAATCTGCAAACGTCTCTGTTTTTTTTTCCCGACCTTGTTTCAGCTCAGTTTGTCGGTGTGAAAGATGATGAACCAACACAGATCAATAAAATAACTGGGTCAGCAGAGGGACTTGACTGATGGTTCTGGACCAGAAGAAAACCACGTCGGGACCAGTATTTAGTGGTCAAACTTTTTCACATCAAGGACCCTAAACCGTCAGACCACAGACCCCCGTTAAGCTTTCGCCCATCAACATCATCTCTGCTTTTACTGTTTGAAACATATATGACCGAAACATTCACACACTCTGTGTCACGTCACGGATGGACTTATAGTGGAGACACGTGATTCCCCTTTTTGCTGTGGACCCCCAGGACCCGCCTCAAGGACCCCACTTTGAGAACCTCTGCTTTAGTGCTCGGTTCAATGAAGTTTTATTCAAGACCATTTATGAAAACAAAATCAGACTCGAATTGTTCCCGTGTGAGTTTATGAAAAATAATGGAACCAGTAAAATCCCTCAGAAACAAAAGTAAATGAAAATGTATAAAGTTTAAATTGATTATTGCGGAATAATAAAAATGTAATTTTAGATCAATAATCATTTTTATTTTAAAGCATTTAAACTCTGTATGTTCAGTCTTTAATCACCTTTTCTTTTCTCTGTTTACCTTTCTCTCTGTTCTGTCTTTACTCTTCCTCCTCGGTGTCTTCACTGTTCTCTCTCTCCTGCAGCTTTATCACTCCCACATTTTTGTCCTCCCCTCCTCCTCCTCCCATCCTTTAGGAAGAAAGAAAAAACTACATTACCCAGGAGGCCTCATTAAGCTGCAGCAGCTGGATGCAGTGGGCAGATTTACAGCCTGGTTTCATCCTGAGCAGGACGCTTCGTAGATTCATGTCCTGATCCCCCAAAACTGTAATGAAAGAAGAAAAAAAAAGCTTGTTTCTACAGCCGAAAGTTTGTTAATGGACCAGAACCTGGTGAAGGTTCTGTGTTGGTCTCAGTTACAGCAGGTCGGTCAGAGCCTTAAGATCACTTCCCACCGGGAACAGACGTCACTTACTGTGTCAAATGTTTGGATATAAGTAACATGAAGGGTCTGACATCTGATGACTGCCGCTCCAACACTGATTGTGGATGTCAGTGAACTACATCCAACCAAGTCCCTCATGAAGAGCAGAGCAGATGTGAGCAGCTAAAGATAACCACCACATGCAGGTAGAGTCAGTGTCAGCCTCTGTTTAGGCTCAGCGCTAATAACACCTGCCTCTTTCTACCTGTCTGTGTTTGTTGGAGCTGAAGGAAAGACAGGTGATGTTCCACCTGTTGATCCTCCACCTCCTGTGTTTTATATCTCTGCAGCCAACTGTCCTCCGCGCTCAGAGCTGTGCACGTTCGTCCGGTCGGTGGGCTGGTTATCATTTCAAAAGCGTTTATGGGAATGGTTTTTTTGTTGATATGAAGTGACCACAGTCTGGACTCTTTAGGAAATCAATCTGGTTGTTTAGTCAGAGCGGCAGACTCAACAAGCAGCTGGAATGTGGTTTTCCTGGAAGAGGAGACGCTGAAAGGCCGACGGTTTGATTCCCCGCTGTGTTTCCTCTCCGGTCAGAGAGAAACCAGCCCACTGGCACAGAGGCAATAACCTGTGTGTGTGTGTGTGTGTGTGTGTGTGTGTGTGTGCGTGTGTGTGTGTGTGTGTGTGTGTGTAGGTTATGGACAGACCGGTCCTCAGTCTCAGAGTCCTGGCTATGACTCCATCGCCTCGGCTGTGTCGGGGATGATGCACATCACTGGGCCTGAGGTCAGACTCCATCCTCCTCTTCTTTTTTGTTTTTAATCTGTTTACTACGGTGGCTCCCGAAGGACAAAAAGAGCAAAAGCACAAACGTTAATGGAAACAGAAACTAAACCCTGAAATGCAACAAATACAAAAACGCAGATGATGTAGAGAAAACATGCGTAACAAGAATGAATACACCTGACGTCCTCCGGGACACCATCATCCGTGACATGTACACAACTTCCTGTTGACAGTCCCACCAGCAGTGTGTTGCGTTTTATGGATGCAAATGATGATGATGCAAAATAAGGATGATTAGTAAGCATCAGAAATCTGACTGTGCCTCTCACTATTGAAAGTCCGTTATTAAAGGAGGAGTAAATGTGTGTAGTTACCAGATGTGTACTTAATAAACCATAACGCAGAGTTGTCTGTTGGCAGGACGGCGAGCCGGTGCGTCCAGGTGTCGCTATGACAGACCTGGCGACGGGGCTGTACGCACACGGAGCTGTCATGGCCGCCCTGCTGCAGCGACACAAGACGGGGAGAGGGGTTCACATCGACTGCAACCTGCTGTCCTCACAGGTAACAGCTGACCGTGTGTGTGTGTGTGTGTGTGTGTGTGTGTGTGTGTGTGTGTGTGTGTGTGTGTGTGTGGTGTGTGTGTGTGTGTGTGTGTGTGTGTGTGTGTGTCCTGAGCCTTTAACAAGTTGGGGTTATTTTTTCTAAGTTTATTTTTGGAAAATTAATAAATAATAAATAAATAGAAAATCTTTTCTGGACAAAAGGAGATTCAGTATCTTTACGGTTTCTTTCTTCTTCTCTGCACATGGTGTTGCAGTGCATTGTGGGATTTCTACCTCGTCTTAATGATCCGACAAACCTTAACAGGAAGTCTACAGCGCTACCTCACTGATGCAGAAGTTCCACTTTGTATTTAACATGTCACCTAAATAGGAAATATTTTTATTGCTGGTTTACAGTGTTGTGTTCAGGTTCGGCTGGTAAATCACACTGCTGACGCTGCCTGTCTGATCGATGGGGTGTTTATAAGCAGAAGTGTCTCCTGTTTTACTGACTGTGTGTCTGAACCTGAACTAATAACGAGTCATAAAAACTTGCAGGTATTTAAACAAGCTGTTGATTTATCCTGAAAAGTCTGAACAGTTTAAACAAAGTGATCAATATTTCTCTGAGTGTTTCACTGTTTAAACAAATCAAACGATACGTTATCCTAAAGCCGCCCGGGACTCGGAGACGGATGGGATCGCATGTCGCTCTGGACTCTGAAGTATTCAAGACACCCAGGGTGCGTTTGATTTGTGGTGTCAGGACGAGCTGCCTGCGTGACAGTGTTGCTTTTAAAAGCGTGTTTTATGTTTCATATATTGTCATTTTTCAGCTGTTTCGCTGGGAAAGATGCTGCGACGCGACTCACTTCAGCTCATTTCAAAACTTTATGTTCCTCCGGAGAGAAATTCAGTTTACAGATGGAGTTTACAATAAAAACAAAGAGAAATCCTTTTCCTGCTGAAAACGTGAGGCAAGGAAAGGTTTCTGAGGAAGAGCGTTCACTGTGACTGTAACAGGAGCTGAAGATGTTTTTCCTCTTCAGAAGAAGAAACAGAAAGCTCCTTGATCTTACTCTTTTTCCACCTCGTCCTCCTCCTCGTTCTGACAGTGATACCTGGAAGATGTGTAAATCTGCTCCGTGTGTTTTCCACATCGTCTTTTTCTCTCCTACTTCACTTCCCGCCCGCTGGCCGAGGAAATTATTGAGTCCCTCGATGATTCGACGTTAAAGTGTGAATTTCCCACATAGATGCCCTTTATGTGGCTTCATAAATGTACCTAATGATCATATTGTTACAGTGAAATTACAGGAAATGATAGATTGATTGATAAAGATGGATTAAGAAAAATAGATCGGTAGGTTAGGATAGATGGA
Organism: Seriola aureovittata; assembly: GCF_021018895.1. Classification (NCBI taxonomy): domain Eukaryota; kingdom Metazoa; phylum Chordata; class Actinopteri; order Carangiformes; family Carangidae; genus Seriola; species Seriola aureovittata. Next base: position 23,120,841 of record NC_079383.1, read on the forward strand.
GAGAAACTGATGGATTAGGGTAGACATATATAAAGAGATGAATTGGAATAAATAAACAGTTTATGATAGATACAGATAAATGGATGGATTAGAGTAGACAGGTAAACAGATACATGGGCATAGAGATAAACTGATAGATTGATCAAACTCAACCGGACAAATCAAAAGTGAAATTCAGTGATTGGTTTTCGAGGCAGCGAGGTCTCGATCTCTGCGGTCGACTCCCACGGTTGCTACACATAAAATACCCACAATCCACCTCTCCCCCCTCCTCCCTCCCCATATCCCATGGTGCATTCCTGTATGAAGTGCTGCGACCACAGGCACGCCGACCGCAGAGCGGTTCGACCAGGAACAATGAGAGCACACAGCCGCCGTGGATCTGAATCCATGTGGACGGGTTTAAGTGAGTTTGGTTTGCTTGTCAGGGGAAATTTAATCATTACAAACCAATCACAGTTCACAGCCGTACCTCTACGAGCTGCCTGCAGGTCCTGAAAACGCTTTCAACTTCAGGAGAAGCTCCACACCAGAGGCTGAAAAGTCATAAGTCTGAAGTTCAGCTCGAGACGTCTCTAAATCGCTGCGGTTTGTAGAGGAAATGGCTCAGTTGTGCAGAAGAAAAGCAACTTTTAGAAGATACGCACTTCAGCGGACTCGTCCCCAGGGGAAGTTTCCCTGAGCATCTGTTGCTCCAAAAAGAAGGTAGTCCTCGTCCATGAGGACGTAGGGTTCGTTCAAAGCAGAACATAAATCGCTAACACTTTTTCAGGTCTGGTATTTTCCTCAGTTTTCCTAAAACTTTGCTGGTATTTATCTGTAAATGATTAGATATTTCCAAGGAAGGCCTCTGAAGTTAGGGTTAGGGTTAGAAAGAGTTACTGAAGAAATCGTTTTAGAAATTATTCACAAAGCTTTATAGTTTCCTTGAAAGAAGCAAAACGTCTGCGGTGTCGATCAGATAGAAAACGTTCCACTCAGTCTTTATGTTACAGCTGTGGTCTGGCGTCCACATCAGCTGATTGGAAGTGTGACTCAACATCTGTTGAAACAGAATGCGGCACAATAATCGCTTTATCTCGATTATCTTGTTTTTCTGATTAATCGCCCAGCCGCCGTTTCCACTTCACTGCTGCTGGGTCATGGGTAAATAGGAAACTCGAGGGCGAGGGTTATTACAGGGTTATTACAGGGTTATTACAGGGTTATTACAGGGTTATTAAAAGGTTATTAAAGGGTTTTTACAGGGTTTTTACAGGGATATTAAAGGGTTATTACAGGGTTATTACAGGGATATTAAAGGGTTATTACAGGGTTATTACAGGGTTATTAAAAGGTTATTACAGGGTTATTACAGGGTTATTAAAAGGTTATTACAGGATTATTAAAGGGTTATTAAAGAGTTATTGAAGGGTTATTGAAGGGTTGTTAAAGGGTTATTAAAGGGTTATTACAGGATTATTAAAGAGTTATTGAAGGGTTGTTAAAGGGTAATTACAGGGTTATTACAAGGTTATTAAAGGGTTACTACAGGGTTATTACAAGGTTATTAAAGGGTTACTACAGGGTTATTAAAGGGTTAGTACAGGGTTATTAAAAGGCTGTTACAGAGTTATTAAAGCGTTATTACAGGGTTATTAAAGAGTTATTGAAGGGTTGTTAAAGGGTTATTACAGAGTTATTAAAGCGTTATTAAAGAGTTATTGAAGAGATATTGAAAGGGTTGTTAAAGGGTTATTACAGGGTTATTAAATGGTTATTATAGGGTTATTAAACACTGAACAACATTTCTACCATTTGTAGCTGCCAATATGTAAAAGTCTCCCTTCGCTGCTCTGAGCGTCTTTATTCCTCCTCGTGACGTGGACACACCACCGCTCAGTTTGTGGACGCTACTTCCTCTCGCCACGTGAACAACTTGTTACAGATTTTCCCTCCGATTCTCTTAGTGTCATGTTGGACTGGAAACTGAACCAGCTGATTCAAAGCTGATGTCTGCCACTGATGGCTGATGCTCGGCTTAATACGACAGCGGTGTCTTTGTGATGGCGACTCAAAGTCAGAATTCTGTCACATGTGGCGACACTGTCCTTCGGTCGGCCCGGCGTCTCTCAGCATCAGCTGGATGTATCCTGTACAGCCTGTAGTTAGAGGGAGAGAGCAGGTCCTGCTGTGGGTTTGACAGTATAAACCCAGAATAATATGAGCTTCTAAACAGAGCAGTGACCGACGGCACCACCCATCAGAGTGTCAGTCTGTCTCTGCTCCGTCATGTCAACATCCTTTAAAGCGTTTCGACCACCTCTGATCTTCTGCCTCTCTTCTCTTGTTCCCCTTCTAATCATGCATTTCCTCTTCTTCATCCTCCTCTGCCTCCGCTCTCTCCCGCTCTCTGCCGTCACCACGGGCTCAGCAAATGTCAACAATGAGCACAAATACCACATTAAAGGAACTTCCTGGGCCGCAAAAGCATTAGAAAACAACAGAGTGACGAAGGACAAAATCTTCACCAGTAAAACTGAAAAACGGTTGGATGGAGGTTAGAGGAGCGTTGGCGTCAGACTACATCACATTAATACATCACCAAGCTGCTGGAGGCAAAAGAACTATGTATGTGTGAAGCACGGTTCTGCCACAGAGCTGTGGATCGACTCGGAACAAGACTCGAGGCCGATTCGTTCGCCATTCGCGGCGTTTCAGCTGCTTGTAAATTCAGCGGTGCCGCGGGGCTGAAGGTGAGCCGCTGGCTGTTCTCCGGTGGCTTTGCGGCGGCAGCGTCGGGAGGAAAGAGAGCAGGGATGTGGTTTTTTAGTTCTTTCAGGAGGGAGCGACGAGTGAGCGCCGACCTCCAACAGCAGCGGCGAGGAGCGAGACCGATGACAGCTCAGATTTAACACCAGTCCACCTCTCTCTCCCTCAGGTTTCCTGCCTCAGCCATATTGCTGCTAACTATCTGAACGCGGGGAAGGAGGCGAGGCGCTGGGGGACGGCCCACGAGAGCATCGTACCTTACCAGGTAACGCCCCAGACACTCGCTCGTCCCTCGTTCTGTCTCTTGGTCCTTTTTTTAAACAAACAAACAAACAAACACATTTGAAAAATGAGAATATTCTGTTTGAGAGTCGAGGGACATTTCGTGAAAGTCCTGAGAGCTGACGACGGAACGATGTCATGTTGGTGTGTCGCACAGTTTCCTGTATGGAAGTCACTTCCTGTTTTCTCTCCGTTGTCCCTCATTATCTCCTCATCAAACTGCACACACATTTATCTTTTATCTTTTATGTGTCAACATCAATTGTTTTTGTGTCACATTTTAATCTCAATCAACAAATTATATTTGTCTGAAATATTTCCTCAGTTCTTCTTTGAGTTTCCTGCTTTTGAAAATAAAATACAAAAGAATATGGAACTTAAATTCTCCTCGGTCCTCGCTCAGTTCTCCCGGATCACGTTTTTATTTTCATTACAAACAGAAGAGACTCGAGTGAAAATGCATTTCTCTGTTCCCTCAGCTTCTCTGCGGTGTCGTTAAAGCGTGAATCATTTACTCTCTGCTGCACGGCACAAAAATTCAAAGCACACAGGGGCGTCGGCTGGACACACTATTTCACAATAAGAGCGTGGAGATCAACACTGAAGATGTAGAGGGAAAACAAATCAAACCTGAAACACCGAGACATTTCAAATAAAATATGTATGAGACTTAAAGTGGCTGTAATGGTGGTTCCCCTCGGCCCTGCACAGCTTTATAGTGACTTCAGCTCTGGTTCACACTCTCCGCTCTCACAGCATCATCTTCACAGAAACATCTGTAATCAGCCTCTGTCCTCTACCTGCTGAGCACACTGACTCAGGCAGAGAGCAGCTGGGGAACACGGTGCAGCATTTAGCAGCTACACAGCCAGATGTTTCCGTCAGCAGCTGGTGGAGACCAAACACAGAGCTGAAAGAGCGGGAACACTGGACTGAGATCCACCAAAAGGCCGTGTTGTACAGAACAACATCAACAACAACTTAAAAGGTTATGAAATGTCATTGGTATTTACCACTACTTTCTAAACCGTCAGTTGTCGCAGCTTTAAGGAATCTGTGCGTGTTGTCGACCAGGACGGGGATCCAAAGTGGAACCAGCGATCAGAACCAGCAAACAAGACGAATGAGGCCCTTCGTTCTTCTCCTCCCGTCCTTTGTTCCTTCCATATCTAATACATATTTAAGTCGGCGAACTCAGTTTAATAAAACGAACTCTATAATATTCAATAAACAATAAGAGGCTCTGAACATTCAGAGCCATGTTTTGTATCAGAGTGGATCCAACCTGGGTCTCCAGTCTGCTTCACATTACTGACTGAGCCTGAGGGAGGGGGATGTTACTGGGTTATTATGGAGGTTCATGACTCACATGTGGACATGCACATTAAACCATCACTCACACACACACACACACACACACACACACACACACACACACACACACACACACACACTCACACTCAGATAAACTGTCAGCTCCTCCTGATGTTTCGCTCCATCTGAACGTGGCGGCGGTGGCTCGATTGTTGTGGTCGTTGTCTCTCACCAGCCGGAGCTTTATTGTGCGACGCTCAGATCTAATCCTCGTGTGAACCGCCTTACCCACAATGCCGTGCTCCCTCCCTCCCCCCACCCTCCCTCGGGCGCCGGAGATGAAAGCGGAGCAGGCGGGTTTGCCGGAGATCATGACAGTTGAAACAACAGAATTATTGGTGTTTTGCGGTTGCGGCTTTGTGAGGAAGATATTAGAGCAGAAGAAATCATCCGACCCCGCCAACGCTTTTCAAGTTCACATCTGATTTCTGAGACGGGTCAATTCACGTGTCTCAGAAGTGAGACATCCACCGTGTCAAAGAAGACAAGCATGAGAGGATCGCTGCAGCCAGGGAGGAGGAAAGGTTACGGCCTCAGCGGACAAAATATTAATATAATATTTCAGATCTTTAAACCTGTGGAAACAAAAGTGCAGCTGTATTATGTCAACTTCATGGTTCAGTTCAAGCAAATAGAAAATAAACCAGTTTTTATTAAAGAAATGTTTGTGCGTTACATTATTTATCACTGACGTTGAGATAATGTCATGACTGAGATGTTGTGTATGGACCTCAGGACTGTAATCAACGTTTCTCTGCTTTACCACAATAGTGGAAAACAAACAGCTCTACGACCTCAAAGCCTTAAAGGAACTGACGGTTTTTAGAGCAAATATTAAAGGTCCATATTTTACACTTCAGCTGTTTTATCTGAAGTTTTGATATCCAGAAGATGAAGTATTTGTGATGTTAAAGCTCCATATTTTCTTCTTCTTCTGTGTTTTATTTGAAGTGTTGATCCATCAGAAGATATATTTGTGGTTCGTCTCAGTGTAGTTTTACATCTCCTCTCTCAGGCTTCTCTCTGCAGCTCTGGTAACAACAGGTCGGTGAGCCAATCAGAAGAGAGGAGGCTCTGAATAATGACAGGACTTTGGTTGTTGATGCTAAAAGCAGAGATTTTATTGTGAAAGTCCAGACTGGAAGTTGTGATTCGTATCTCTCCGCCCCTTCATTCAGATTGTTTGTCCACTCGCCGCTTCTCTTTACCCACAATCCTGCCTTCTGTTTACGAACCGTGTCACAACCAATGACTAAGCTTAGCTCGCACAGAGGATTGGTTTGGACAGCGCTGTTATTTATTTCTGAGCTGTTATATGCAAGTGTTGCCCTGGTACGTGTGGCGCTACGCCAAGCTTGGCGAAGGACCGCCTTCGCCAGCTACAGTTAGCAGGGACGGAACTTTTAAAATTAAATATCTAAATATAAAAACTTTTAATGAGGTGATCTGATTCATCTGAAAAGTAGATCACATGATCATCAGATGTTGGAAAGACTGAGACTGAACCAGACAGAAAATGTCAGATGAAGCTAAAACTTGTAGCTCAAACATGCTAACGCGCTTCAGATGGTGATACCTGAACATGGAGGAGGAGCTTCGGTTCTTTGACGGTTCTGTTGGAGGTCGGTGTGGTTTGGATTTGATCTGCAGCCAGCAGGGGACAGAAGTCGCCCCGCCGCGACCTGACCGCTCCGCCTGCCCTGTCTGAGGACCGTTTTGGGTTTTGTGGGCGAACGTCCCATCGTAGTCCCCCTGTGGACTGCGTTACCCACAAGTCCCTGAGGCTGGGGATGAAAGAGAGGCGGCGGTCAGAGCAGAGCGCTGAGTGCAGTGTGACTAAAGGGTTAGTGGTCTGAATACACACACACACGCACAGCAGTGGGATGTGGTTAGTGGTGTGTGTGTGTTGTGATGTAGAACAGCAGTTCTTGACCTCCTTTCATGTGGCGACGAGTTTTTATTACAAGCAATTGTGAGAGAGGAAGAGGAGGAGAAAGTAAAGGCAGAGGAAGAAGACGTTTAGGGAGGAAAAAGAAAGAGGATTTGAGGGAAGGAGGAAGAGAAGAAAACAGAAGAAGAACTGGTCCTCCACCATCTGGCCTTTTAAACAGGTTTCCTCAGGCGCGCGTCAGCTTATTAAACTTATTTTAAAACTCACGAGGGAGTCAGATGAACCTCGGCGCTCTCACCCCCAACCTTCTATTTCATTAGAGGAAATTTCATATCTACCTGCTGGGAAGGATCCACTTAATGAAAATGATTTTGAAAGTCAACGACATAAAGTCAGCGTCTCTGCTGCCTCTGAACCTCCTGACACAGCTTCGAAAAGCACGTCAAGATGATGGGATGGAGTTATCTTCATTAAACCACAGAAGAAGAAGAAGATGATGAGGTCAGAATGTTTTCTCTCGCAGTAGTTGAGGTGTTTGGTCTTGATCTGCTTCCAGAGGTTTGTGGTGTTTGATGTTCTTGTGTCTCCGTCTCTCGTTTCAGGGCTTCAAAACCAAAGACGGACACATTGTCGTAGCCGCCGGCAACGACAAACAGTTTGTCAGAGTCTGTCAGGTGGGTTGTGTCACCTGCGCAAACACACACATTGTTAATGTTACGCTTCAACGTTGTGATCAGTGTTTGACAAAGTCTTAATGTTGTTTTGAAGAAACAGCCAACACACACACACACACACACACACACACACACACACACACACACACACACACACACACACACACACACACACACACACACACACTCACAGGTACAGGCATCTATAAGAATCTAGTGTTACTAAGGTGTTTCTGTTGTTTGTGTGTTTGTGTGTTTGTGTGTTTGTGTGTTTGTGTGTTTGTGCAGGTGTTGGAGCTGCTGGAGCTCACAGAGGATCCAAACTATAAAACCAACAAGCTGAGAGTCCAAAACCGCAAACAACTGCTGCACACACTGTCACACAGGTACACACACACACACACACACACACACACACACTGTCACACAGGTACACACACACACACACACACACACACACACTGTCACACAGGTACACACACACACACAGACACACACACACACACTGTCATACAGGTACACACACACACACACACACACAGATTATCTGTGTTTGATCAAGTGATTGATTGATGGACGAATCACTGCAGCCCTACATACAGATGATATAGCTTATATTAAACAAGTGCTTCAACAAGCAATTGTATTAAAAGCATGAGTGTGTAAGTTAGAAATAGACACAAGTGATGATGATTATTTTGATAATATGTTATTTTTTTATTATTTACAACAAGTAACAATTAATTTCTAATCATTTCTGTCTGTCAGGTTTCTGCAGGGGAAGACAGCTGATTGGCTGAAGAGGTTCGAGGGCTCAGGTGTCCCTGTTGGACCAATCCACAGCATCCAGGAAGTGTTCTCTGACCCACAGGTAAGACACACACACACACACACACACACACACACGCACACGCACACACACACACACAGCTGTGTGTAAGTCCAGCCTAACAACACAAAGTGTGAGCGGTGCCATTTGCCATCGACTGTCTCCATGTGGTGATGAGCATCTGGTCCGGACTGTGAACTTGTTATAACTTGTTATTCACGCCGTTCTCCGGGCGTCTTCGTTGGTCCCCTTCGTGTGGTCACATGATCAGTTTAGGGCTTTCCGAGCATATGAAGATCACCTGAATGCATCGTGAAACAGACCAGAGTTCCACAGGTCGTTTCTGCTGCGTCTTCAGACACAGCTGTGGTCTCCTGGTTAAAGGATGGTGTGTGTGTGTGTGTGTGTGTGTGTGTGTGTGTGTGTGTGTGTGTGTGGTGTGTGTGTGTGTGTGTGTGTGTGTGTGCGTGTCATGGCTGCTCATCAGACTGTCCCTCCATATGGATTAAAAACACATTAGTCACTGATCACAGATTATATCAGCATGGTATAATAACCTCACCCACATTACACTGTGTGTGTGTGTGTGTGTGTGTGTGTGTGTGTGTGTGTGTGTGAATGAAACAAATGAAATAAATCACATAACGAGCCTCTTTCTTTTTTCTGTTTGTCTTCTTCTCTCTGTTTTTCTCTCTAAAATAAAAACAAACATGTTGATATATATATATATATATTCCTATATATTCATCCAATCAGAGGTGAGGATCAGTCAGCCCCTCCCCCTCATCCCGCCTCCTCCCACTCTGTCTCATTTGCTCACAGACTTCAGCTTTAGTTTAGACTCGTCGAGCGTCTTGTATCCAGATAAAATGCAGATGAGATTTAAGACGCCTTCGTTGAGTCACACGTCTCAGGGCCGACCCTGATCCAGTCCAGAGGGAGGAGG
>NC_079383.1:23134587-23157087 GCF_021018895.1 Seriola aureovittata
TGAAACCTCAAATCTTCAAGTGGCTTGCTCCAGTGAAGTGAGCCTTTAATGCAGGAAGTGTTAGCTGTGCTTTCTTGGGAATTGAACCTGTAACCCTGGTAAGTGTCTTGCTCTAGGGCACTGGCATGTTAAGATCTTTTCCTAAGGATTTCAACCTCTAACTCTGGGAATCTTAGTGCCTCAGTTTTAGAGTTGCTCACTGAGCTACAACCTCAGAGTTTATTTCATGATTCCTTTCCTTGATTCCTTTTTGAAAGACAGTCTTTCTGTCATCTTAAAAGCACTTTGTATCTTTGTTTGGACACAAGTTATACAAAGTACCTTTATTACTGTCTGGAAATTGTCAAATAAAGAAGAAATACCATAAAAATGATGCTGCTGAAGACGTCACTTTTCCAGCGAACTCCCACTCCCAGGTCATGAGGACCGCACACTGTCTACTGGAAAGCAAAGCAAGTCTCCAGTCACATTCTTGGGAAACGCTCCCTCCATACGGACTGGATTGAAAGACTGAAGGTGTGAGGACAGACAGAAAACTTCCTCTGAGGTCACTGGGATCAAACCTTCAGTATCCCCACTAGACATCCACACTAGTCTCCAAGATGTCAGCCATTCACGCAGAGGTGAGGGAAAGATAAAATGCAGCACTTTAATGTCTGATTTTGTCCATATTTATCAAGCGTGACGGTATTTCTGACTCTAAGAAATGGATGGAGGGATGGATCAAATTATGGAAAGACTCAACTATTAGGGAGTTGTCTTTTAAAGTCCTGACGGCCTGCTCTACCTGATATGACCTAGTTTTCCCCAGAGATCCACATTCAAAGACATTCAGAGGAACAATTGATATGCGCAGTGGATGGATGAGTGAATGTGAGGCATTCTGTTCAATTGTTTGGTGCCTGGTTCTTCTTTTTGGAGATTTTTGCATCCATAAACTCACCATGTCAATAACAGGCTGAATGTATACACGGCGATAACTGGTTGGGCTGCATCATGCCCCCCACGTTAAGTCAGACCGAGTTATGAGGGTTTCTTTCTACAGCCACCATTTTGAAACTGCTGCTCAACAATCACATGGGGAGAAATCCATCAGAGGAACAATAACAAAGAAGCTTCTCCACCCACAGGAGCAGGACAAGACACCAGGATGTGATGGATGATCACAAATCTTAAAGGAGGACACTTTTCTGACTCTTTGACAGGCTGGATTCTTTCTCAACAGATATTGAATAATGTCAGGGGTTCGTTCAGGATAACCTGGATTTAAAGTCATGTTGACAGACTTGAGGCTTCCTCCAGGTCACGTAGACCTCACCCCGTCTGTTCCCAGATAACCCAGACAAGCCACGAGCTGACAGCTAAACGCAGCTCCAGGGAAATATATTTCTGGTCTGTGTGAGTGGTGGGCTGGATGGATGGATGTGGAGGTGCGGGGAGGATTGATGAGCAACTTTAACTCCAAAATGAAGTTTCCACCATCAGAGGAAAATAGACATTCACAAGAAAATGACTGTGGTGTTATTGTAGTTACAGTAAAGCAGATCACTTTGACCTCTGGTTGTTATAGTGCATTTATTGACCTGATACTCTTGATTTTAGAGTCATTGCAGAGTCAGTATTTTACTTGTGTAGTTGTGTCTATAGATGGATGGGATGTATGAACTGCCAATCATCCTTTGCTTTCTTGGCAGCACTTGATTGGTCACCTCTCTGACCGACCTGGTGCAGTAAAAACCTCCGATTGCTTTTTAGTTGAATTTGAGAAACACCATCTCTGTCACTTCTTCCTGTCTGTTGTGCTCAGGTCAGTGTTTGCAATCATAGCAAGTAGTTCTCTCATTAGCAGACATTCGGTAAAGGAACCATCCAGGAATTGACCACATAAAGCAAACGGTTACCCCGACCTGAACAACCATATAGGTCTTTTTCCTTTTTCAACCTCCTGATACAACCCATAGCTGTGCCTCCTGAAATAGCGCCCACTACAGGCACCAAAAACCTTGTCCTTCCCGTTCATGTCTTGTCATCTCTTCTGTTCAGGGTCTAATTAATCCCTCTCTGCAGTGCCCCCTGGTGTTTCAACGATGCAGTCACAAAACAACTCCTGCGGAAACGGGTACAGGGATGAAATGCCCCCTCAAACTAAATTGTTAAGCAGTTGCAGGTTATTATGGCAGTGCTGTACCTCAGTATGAATATGATTGGTTGATACTTGGCAGCTGAGCAGCTGATGAATAAGCCATTCATGGTGAATTATGAATTGGAGCAGCTGATGCCAGTCAACTCCCCGATAGCCAGACAGCCACTCAGTGCACAGGCGGTGATCGTCTGTAGTTTGAGGGGTCTGGACTAAAGTGACGTCAGCAAAGCTTCGTGTTTCCTCTCGGGGGGGTTGAGGTGGTTTGGAGGACTCCAACCCAGCGTCTTCCTCTGTTCCGAAACACATTTCTCCACCAGATGAATTGTCTTCATCCGTCAAACTATGAATCGCTGTGTTATCAGAGTTAGTGCTGAGTCAGCAGGGAGAGCCCCTCATAACTCTGCTGTGGATGTAGTTTGGACGACAGGCAGCATTTTTTGGTAATGGACCCAACAAGGAGAATCAAAACAGAACGAAAAGTGACGGGTAAAACACACATGTAGGTAAACGCTGTGGGCCTTTTCTTTGAATCACTCACAACATCCTGCTCCACAAATAAACTGGAGCTGACTTTTGAAGGATGTTATCAGTCTGCTCCTGGGTGGGACATCCATCACTTGGGATAGAAATCACAGATGATGACCAAAACAAAATGACCGCTGCTTATGAAGTATAGTGGGACTCTAACGTGGAAGAGTTTATGCATTAACTCCACTCAGTAACTTAATTTACATTTACTAAAGTGTATCTTTAAGGGAGTTGGATGTTTGACTCCTCACACAAAGGCGACTTGTGGTCGATTGTGACGAGGATTTGACGAACCCTCTTCAGACCTGGCTGGATTACACTTGGCTCCACATTCCCTGCAATTCTTTTGTTGTATTTGATGGTGTTATATATCTTTGTAACTGAGGTTTTGAATGGTCTTTTTGGAATACAATTAGCTTGGATGTCAGGCAGGAGGAATGTTTCCCTCAAATGACTGATTTTTGCTCTCGGCCCAGAATCCGACTGCCTTCAGAAAAAGATTAAAAGACTGCGATCTGTCTCGGCTTTTATCTGGACACAAGGAATGATATTTGCTTGGAGAAGGTTGCCGACTTCTGCCTTAAATCGTCTCTGAAATTGTTCAGAGTGTGCCGTCCCTCTCCCTCATGTGTGTTTGTGACCTGGTCGACATGTGCAGCATCAGTCAAAGCTTTTACAGTGAGGCGCTCTGGCATCCTGTCAGATACATTCAAGGCACGTCAGAGATGACAGATGAAGCATGTCCACATTTCCCAGGATAAAAATTTAATTATATTAAATTCAAGTGGTCTGTCAAGAGCATGTGGAGGAGACAAATCACATGAAGTTATCACATGAATAAATTCATCGCTCGGTTCCCCGGGATTTCTTTAAAAAAGTTTGAACACACAACTGTGGTAATGAATCTGGAATGGTGTTTCTTCTCATTTTATAATGTTGTACTTTGGCTTATGTGAAAATATTTTTTATTAGAACAACATTTACTCAAAGTATCTAAGGTGGAAAAAGCAGAACCTCGGTTAGGGATGTGCGTGACTAGTCGACTAAATGGTTAGACCTCGTGATTGTTGCTAGTCGGCACCAGATTTGTTATTTGATTAAACTAATTATAAATATTTTAATGATGTACAACACTGGTTAACTGTTAAGTCTAAGCTTTTATGCAGTCACCAGCCAACCCTCTCCACACGCTAATGTCCACATGCAAGATGTAAAGTGGGACAGATGACATTTTGACAACATGCAAGTCGACTGGTATAAATTTAAATTTCTATTTAATCGACAGGGAAATTCATGATTAGGACCTTCACTAATCTCAACCATACTGAAGATTTAACTTCATCATACTGTCTTAACAAACCCGTTTTACTTCATCTGAGTGGTTAACTTTGTTACTGCGGCCAGTTAAAACCCATCATGTGACATTTTTCTCAGTCGTTTGTTTGATTTTACTGCCGTCATTATTTCGTGTAGATTAACTGCCTTTATTCTTATTCGCACCAGTATTTTACAGCTCAGTTGGACGGTGAGCTTCACATTAGAAACTTGCCTCTGAAAAGCGGCTCCATGGCAATAACAGCATGTTTTGGCAGCACTGTATCTACAGCAGTTGTGTTGATGAAGTTTGGTAAAAGGCCTCTGGGTGCGTGTCAGGTCATGTGACAGTAATCTCGCGTACACAAACACACACATGAACACAGTAAAATTCCTCGGCTCCCTCTGGTATTTTCCCACTAAACAGGAGCAGATCAAGAGTTGCTAGGAAATATGAGAGTGGTGTTTCCTGGTGTTTGGTCCTAAATTAGACTCTGGAGCTGCTGATTGAAGGTGATGAAGTCAGTAATTCAAAGGAATGAATTACTTCTTGTGGGACATGTTTGTGGCTCTGTGTTATATTTTCTGCCTCACTTCCTCCACCCTGAGCTCCACATCGTGGCCACAGCTCCACCTCCTCCTCCGTGTCGGTGATGGTTCCTCTTACTTGGCTGGAATCCCTCCTGGTTTGTCTCTCGGTTTTTTATGAGAGCTCTTGAATCCCTGTAATTCCAGCGGTTTTGTTGCCTCTGGTGATTACTGCCTCTCTGCGTCCACTGAGAGAGTGATGGCCCGAGCACATTCGTCTTTTTCTCCGTCCGTGAAGACTCTTGAAACTCAATTTAGAGGAGGAGCTGCTCCAGCTCGCTGCCGTCTCCTGCGGCTAATAGCTCCTATCATCTGTTGGACACAACGACAGATTTATTCCTCTTTCTAACGGTCTATGAAGACCCTCCTGTCTTTCTCTGTGTGTGTCTTGGAAAGAGTCTTTTATTTTATCCCAGCGATGCTCGTAGCGAGATAAAAACTAAGAGGCGGAGGGGACTTTGGGAAGTTCTTCTCATCATTGTGTCTATATTTTATTTCAACAAATCGAACGAGTCCGTCACAAACTGTGTTTCAGTTTTACTGTCGAGTGATTTTAGCTCAGCGAACCACAAACGTTGAATATTTAGTTTCCACAAACGAGGCTGAAGAGAACAAACAGACTTCCTGAACGTCAGGAACACATCTGTGAGAAAGATGAAAAGAGTCTATCAGAGAGGTTATTATAGGTCATGTCGGACGATTTCACATAAACAAGGAAATATTGAAATGTGCCTACTGTCATGCTTTAAACGTTTGTGTTCAAATTCCAGTGTAGCTTTCAAAGGGGCAGTTAACTGTAACATACTTTTTAAGCCTCGTTAGATTTACCCTCATTATTATTGTTAGTATTAATTAATTGAGGCTCATGAAGCTGACTGTCATTGAGTATCGCACAATAATCAGCGTCTGTTTGAATCACAGTTACACAGAAGCTGAAGTCACATTTCAAACTACAGACTCTGACTTTACAGGCGCTCGGTCTGATCTGAATCCTGTAATCATTTCCTGTAAACGGTCAGTTCTCCGACGCCAAGGCTTCTTTAGGAGGACGGATCAGCTCGGAGAGGTAAAGTCCCTGATGCAGGAGGAAAAATCAGGCGTTCAGATTAGCTGTGGCTGATCTCAGAGAGCCTCTCGTCTGTCTCTAAAAACAACTCCTCTATAATGTGGAGCCTGTTCATCTGTCAGCACATCGCGAGCCTGAAGGGGAAAGAGCGACTAAATGATCTCAGCCCGTGCTCTTGTTCTCTACGGACTGAGTGATGGCGCTGAGTTCTTCCCGTCATCTGTCTTTTTCGGGGATGTGGGCCCGACGCTCGGGGCTGTACGACCTGTTCCCTCTTCACTGTAATTGCCGTCCGTTGACGCAGGTTATTCCCGAAGACACTTGTACCTCAGTTACCTCCTCCGGGAACGTCGGCTCTGTTCAAGCCTCCACTTCAGCTTCCAGCTCCGTGTGAGACTCAGTCAGCAGCACAGAACCACACCACACACTCTCTGTGTTTTCAATACATTAACTAAAGGGAAGTCACATCTTTATTCCTCCGCGTCGGCGACAGTCAGAGCAGCAGCCATTTTGTTTTTGGGTCCATGATATCTCAGGACTTCTTCAAATTTGTCACAAACATTCACTTGGACTCAAGGATGAACTGATTAGATTTTGGTGGATAAAGGTCAAAGGTCACGATGACCTCCCAGAACATGAGTTGTGAAAGTGATATCTCCAGAACTCCTCGAGGGAATCCCTTCAAATTAGGCACAAATGTCCATTTGGACTCAGGGGCCTCACGAAACACCTTGTAGCTGTAACTCAAGTTTCACAGCAATTATCACAAAATTTCACACAAATGTTTTTTTGTCTCTGACTGTGGATAAACAGGATGTAACCTGAAACTAGTGTGAGTGGCGGAGGGATACGACCACGAGGAGGTGACTCTAGTTACTGATTGTTTTCAAATGCGGTTTTACTTTATCGTGTCTGTTAGCAGAGCTGTTTAAACCTGCATTTGTTTACATGTAGTCAAATCGTGTCCATTAGCAGCAGCTGAATTAGCTGTTAGCAGCTCCTGTTGTCAGTGTATCATGATGTGAAGACAACTCTCACTGGATCTCTGTGATACTGGATGAGGTTCTGCAGGTAGAAGGAGCGTCTCTCTGCACGAACTCTGAGCAGCTTTGTGGAGGTTTATTTGTGATGCACAGGAGATATAATGATGTCCTCAGTTAGTGTGAGTAACACTGACTTTAGAAATGTGTGTGTCGTGTGTGTGTGTGTGTGCTCAGACCTGACTGAGTCGTGACTCTGAGAGGGAGTGAGGATCAGGAGGTTGTAAAGTGCCTCCGTCTCCTCCGTGAGCTGTTGTTTTTAGAACACCTGCACGCACCTGTCCCTTTCACCCCGCGCAGTATCTTTGACTCACGTCTCTGCCTCCGTGCCCCCACCTTCAACTCTCCCACGGGCGCCTCGCTGCTCGCCTGCACGCACGTATGAGCGTGTGTGTCGTTTTAATGAGCCTCAGTGTAAACAGACGTGACTTCAGCTGAGAGGCAGAGAGCGAACACAGTCATGGCTGAAATGTGAGTTGATTAATTGAGTGATTTGTCACTTCGCTGCTCTCTGAACACATGTGGTGTTCTCCTGCTCCGATGCATTTATCATCCATCACGACGGCTGTTTAAGTTTGGAATCAGGTTGGGGGGGGCGGGGGGGGGGTCGTCCCACGTATCCCACATATCTTGGAAACACCTGGAGGACCTGAACTTCCTTGAAAACGTTCTGGTTTATTTTATTTTCCTTAGTTTCCAAATATTTTCTCTCTTAGAAACTGATTTCTGTTTCTTTCTCAGGAAGTTTCCTCTAAATCATTTTGTGATTTGATGCAAGTTAATGAGAAGAAGTAACAATCAAAAAATCTAATTCTTTACATTTAGCTTTTATTCTTTCCCACTGCTGTCATTTCAAATAGGGATTTTCTCAAAGGAATCTTGTTTGTAGTTTCTGTAGTTCTTTCATTCATTTATTTTCTTTCCTTCCTTTCCTCTCTCTCTCCTCTCTTCTTTCTTCTCCTCCTCCGTCCATCAGTCTGTCCCTCACTGACTCAGTTTCTTCCTCCGAGGACGACACTTTGACGTGAAGCAGGTTAATTAATCACTGTGACGCCGTCCAGAGTTCAGGGTGTGTTCGCACGTCGCTGCTCGACTCTCCTGTCTGATTATTCAGAGTGACCCGGTCAGAGGTCAGAGGTCGTGCTGTGATTACAGGCCGCCGGCCAACAGCGGCTCGTTACAGGAGCGGAGGGAAACGGAGCAACAGCTGCTCGTTAAAACTTTACTTATCCAGGGAGAGTGGACAGAGCGCCTGCCTCATGCACGTCCACATGTTCAAACTGGGAGCAGACCAGTACAGCCAGTCTGCTGCGGCTCATCACAGGATGGACTTCAATTACCCCGGTGCCTCCATGTAGGACGGAGGATCGGTAACTTTTCATCAGAACAGCGTCTCGAATCTTTCTTTGCTTTAGAATTGCTGTGTTCCCACCAAAGAGCTGCTTCATCATACTGTGTTTGAACTCCAGCATCACGGACTCAGACTTCAGAGACCAGGAGAACAAGGAGTCCTGCAACAGAGGGTCTGGTCCCCACAGAGTCCTGATCTCAGCATCCAAGACGCTGGAACAACCTACCTGCTGAGAACCTGAAGAACCGTGGGCAGGTGTACAAGGAGAACCCGGGCTGGTGAAAGCAACATCTGAGCCTCTCTTCTGATTGGCTGACTGTTTTCTGAGTGTTGGAATAAAAATACAGCAGATTTCAGGTAAAAACACTCAGAGAAACCAAATCCTGCAAGGTTTGGATGGTGGGTCCAGGTGGGCGGGGCTTGGTGACTGCTTTGTTGTGACATCACAAAGTTCCAGAAGTCCTGACGGCTGGTTTTAAGGCTCAGTTTCTGAATACAGGCTGTGTGCATTTCTCTGTGGACTGAGGCTTTGATACTTTCACAGTATTAATATAGAAGTTAGAGCTGATCTATAATCACACTACACATGGACACACACCTTTACACTGGAGGAGATCTAATTTATTCCTTATGTCTAAACATTATCATTTAAAACTAGCCTTTTTTCCATGGCTTTTGTGCATACCCCACGGCCTTCCTCAGCTTGCCCATCAAGTGTAGCTGCAGAATGAAAACTCCTCTTCACGTCATTTAAAACCCCCAAATTCCCTGAAATATTCTGGCGGACGTGATCGTTTACGTCCGGGACAAATTAAGTGCGTGGTTTAGATATATGAAGCACTTCTTCTCTGACCCCTACAGGGCTCCAGAGTAATAACTTCAGTTAATATCCTTCTGAGGGAAATATTTGTCCTTAAGTAACTTTGACTTTTTGTCAGAGACTTGCTGACTTCATCGTCCATGCTAATGGGCTGAGAACGTGTCTGGTCATTATATGATCCATGACGATGGTGAAGAGCATTTATTAGACGCTTCAAGTCCTAAACCACCGAGATTACAACAAGGCCACAGGAGTGAGGGGGGTCAGATGTCCAATATTTTACCGTGACCTCTCAATGACTGTGTGGAAAAGAAATGTGGGTTTTTTTGTTGACAGTAATCAGAGTGGGAGGAGGATGTGATGGAGCTGAGGCCGGGTAATGTAAGGAAATAATCAGTTGGAAAACCTCAGCGGTCAGTGGAAAGCAGCTCTGGGACATCTGGGAAAGTGTGAGAGGCGGGTTTGATAAAATCCAGGTACGCTAAAAAGTATGAGAACCTCAGAGTAAATCTGAAAACATGTAGTGACAGACGACGTGACGGAGAGACGGAGGTGGAGGACGTTTGTTGGAGCAAATGACCTGAAACTTGAACCGAGCTGCACGTAGAACCTGAGGCTGTCAGATGAACGTCTGAAGCTGTTGGTCAACAGCTCTTCACGTTGTGTCTGAAGTTGTACTTTTCTTTTTTTTTACAAAATAGCAAGTGAAAGTAAAGCTGCTAGTTAAAGACAGAGGACACGCAGGAACAGCGTGATGCTGAAGAAAAAGGAAATGAGAACTAAACGATGGGAAAACCATTCAACACATTTTTTTACCAAACAGAAAGATTCTTCTGGCAGGTAGAGCGAGGGGAGAAGATGCATTACAAGCCTTTATTTCCATTATCTGCACTCGCCTATCCTGAGGAAGGGGCTAAAGCCCAGCCCACACTGGGCGAGTGGTCTGGCACACTGGACGATTTCATGGGTCCAAACTTTTGGAGCCGGTCCGAAACAGACGCATGGAAAACTTAGCTGAACCTGACGAGTATAAAATAACTTTTAACCGAAGACAGATCGGATCTGATCGGAGCCCAGGGACAACCAGACCTGGTCTGAAAAAGACCTGAGGATAATTAGAGCTGCAGGTCCTGCACCAAGTTTTGGGACAATACGACGATTAATACTTTTTAAAACCGTGTTTTGGGGCGACCCGGTAGCCGAGTGGTTTGACGCAGACCATGTGGGTGCAAATGCTCTGAGCAGGTGAGGCCCTGGTTTGACTTCCCACCGGCGGACTCTTTGCTGCATGTCATTCCCCCTCTCCATCCCATTTCCTGCGACTTTTCACTGTCCTATTGAACAATAAAGGCAATAAAGGTCTGCTGTGAGTCTAAACCCCCAGATGCTGCTGCACTACTGAGAACACGACTGGATTAAATAAAGTGTCAAGATTTGTTTTGACACTGACTCAGTACTGAATACTTCATTTAGGTTCACATATCTAAAAAATTATAAATAAAGTCTGACTGTCAACCATCCAGCCCACTGACTGACCCACCCACCTGATTAGACTGGATAAATCTGGACCCGGCCTGACTGGTCCAAGGTCAGGTCTGAGACCTCCTGTGAAGACCTCAAGAGAAGACCAGAACCCAGGACCTTCTTACTGTGAGACAACAGCACTACCCACTGCCCCCTTAACCAAGGTGTCCTCGCAGTGAGCCATGCTGTCCAGCTGGGACCAGCTGGGACCGAGTCTTTACCAGGACAAACCAAACAAAGAGACCAAAGTTGACATCAGTGAAGCTCTTCACCACTCATCAGTGTATAAATGTAGCTGTACTGGTGTCCTGTTGATCTCTGTCCATGAGTCTAAATGTCTGTCTTATAACAGAGGCATTAAGCTCAGGTCGTCTTTTTGTTCAGTCTTTATAGAGTTTAAACTCTTTAATTTGTATGGTAAGTCGTTCAGACTCTGAGTCCAGGGGTCAGAACCCTGAAGGGGTCCCCAGATAAATCTGAAGGGTTGTGGGATGATTATTTGGATGAAGAACTGAAACATAATCTGAGAAAAGAAGAAGATTGTTCTTTGGTCGAACTGATGAGTAGTTCAAGTCGTCATAGCTTCGTTCTAAGGGGCCTCAAACCAGAAAGGTCCCGTTCTCTCACTTAGACTGTGGAGGAGGCCGTGATCGGCATTTAAACCCAGGAGAAGAATCCATCTTTGGACATAGAAACGTCTGAGACGTCAAACAGTTGTGTCCAGTCTGTGCAGACACCCTGATCAAGGTTCGTATCATGTTAGAAAAAGAAGAGGATCAGTGAGGTTAGAAACACGTCTCTGCTCTGAATTCAATCGTAGACGTGTTGCTGTTGGAGTTTTGTTTGATGATCTGCCGTCACACGACTGAACCTGAGCCGATCGGGATCAGATAGAAACTATCATCAACACTCTGTGGAAAATATTTGGGAAACAGAAGAGGAATGAAATATTGAAAGAGAGGAAAAGGGTTAAGAAGTGTGTGCAGAAAGAAACGGAGGAGGTGATTAGTTTATTATTAAAATCAGCTTAAATGAGAAACAAAATCTTTCTTGGAAGAAAAACACAGTTTCACAGAACCTGAATCTGTGAACTCCCGATCGCTTTGGTCTGATAAAGGAGCCAGAACACCCCGAGCTCAGTCCTCCCTCCGCGAGTCCAAAGATAACCACTTCTCTGTTGGACACAAACATCCTCGTGTTGATCCTCACAGCCACTTATCTGATTATTAAAATAAAGTCACTCGTGCCAGCTCGGGATACCTTTCCAGAGAGGCTGTAATCTGATAGAGGAAGATAAAACTCGACTTCACACTCGGCCTGAGAACTGTAACGAAGCCTCCGAGCTCTCAAAGCAAAAACACACAAAGACCTGGAGTGGAACTAAAACAGAACAATCACTGGATCGGTTGGAGTCTACAGATCTATGTCCAGGTGAGAGGAGCTGTTGGTCCAATAACGATGAAGAGGTCGGTTCACCTGTGACATCACACTGGTGTGTTTATGGATCTTTGCCACCGCTGTTAAATCACAGGTTGACCAGGTGAAGCTGTTTAAATGAGCTGAGCTATAGAACCTAGAGCTGATCTATAATCAAACAACACATGGACAGAGACCTTTGGACTCGATGGAGCTTTAAAGCGTTGGACAGTTTAGTGACATCACTCTGTTCAGGTGTTCCTGTTATTTTGTCCAGCCCCTCCATTAGTTTATTACACCTGATGTTCCTCCTCCTCCTGATTGGCTGAACCTCCTTCCTGTGTGTGTGTGTGTGTGTGTGTGTGTGTGTGTGTGTGTGTGTGTGAGAAGCAGATGTTTGTCTTTGTGTCCAAATGTCTCCCAGGTGTCTCTCTCTCTCTCTCACACACACACACACACTGAGGTCATTCAGGGACACAGCAGGATGATTCACACAGATATGAAGAGTCTCGCTCGTTGTTGTGATTCTGTTTTTATTTGTGATCAGAGGGAGGGAGAGCGCCGCCCCCCCCCCCCCCCCCCCACCTGCTTCTCTGTTCACTTAAACACAAAAACAAGAAAAGCTCTTTGTTTCATTAATGTGTGTGTGTGTGTGTGTGTGTGTGTGTGTGTGTGTGTGTTGACCTGTCTCTGACTCTGTGTCTTCCTGTTGTTAGTGTCCAGTTTCACACACACATTGTTTTCCAGTGAGTCAGGGAGGGGAAACTTCCTCTCTGCTTTCTCTTTTTTTACTTGTTCTTTTTTTTTATTTTTTTTTTATTCATTTTAGTTAAATTTTTTATACAAATATGTTTGTTTTTAAAAGTGGAAACTCAGGAAGTAAGAGAGGTTTGACCTGCAGCAAAACATATCAAAGTGATGGTCCAGAGCTAGCTGGTTAGCATGCTAACTTCAGTAGAAGAAAGAGTGATATAAATAGTAGCAAAACAAGAGCAGAGTAAACAGCTGCTAATGCTAACGTTAGCAGCTGTTTATTTACCAGCTGTGCCGAGAGCTTCGGCCATTATTGTGTTTACAGTACAAGAGTTTATAATACATCCTCTGAGCTGTTATATCTTCAGGACAGACTGGACGCTACAGTGACTCTGTAACGGAAAAATGGGTCGGGGCTAGCTGGTTAGCATGCTAGAAATAGAAGCAAAGCAAGTGGGTTGCTCTCCACCTCTGGAGACAGATGTTGGACTGAAGGATTGAAGTTTGATGCTGTACTCAACATTTCCACTAGACTGGCATGTAAACAGCTGTTAATGCTAACGATAGCTATGAAGCAGTAGCAAAACTTACAAATAGCTCCTTTAATCTTTGCGAACAGTGATAATGAAAACTTTATTTAAACATTCCTTACAGAGTGTTTCTTTATATAAAGATGTCTGGCAGCTGCTGGTCTTCAGAGGTGCTGACGGGTGGATTTTGTTGCCAGGCTAAGAGTCTCAACCTGGTTAGTGTTTGGGCTAAGCTAAGCTAACCGGCTGCTGGTTGTAATCTCATAGTTACGGTAGAAATGTGACTATTCCTGTACCCATCTTCTTCTTTGTGGATGCAGAGTCGTTTCTACTTCCTTCTTTTCCATTTCACTGATATTCATCATTCACACTTTCACTTTCCTGCTGCTCGGCACATAAATCTACACTTTGCTCTGAGCTCCATGTGCGACTGCAGCGCGTACTGCTGATCCTGTGTTGTGTTGTGGTGTCTTTTCTTTTATTCATGCCGGTGACATCACCAGAATTTATTGTAAAGAAGAAGAAGAAGAAGAAATTGAGGTGTTGTGTTTCAACCCTGAATGAACAAACAGGGAAGCAGAAAGTTGATGGTGCTGCAGTTTGATGTAGTGACACGTGGCGGCCTTCAGAGGGCGTCTGTGCACCACCGCTGCTGTGATGGGGCGAAGAGGGATTGAGACAGAGGAGGAAGTGAATGTGATTGGTTCATTAAGTCAGACACATCTGAGAATCATCGATTGAACAAAGTGGAGCTAAACCCTTGGAAAGTGTTTTTTAAAGAGTGGAAAATAAACTGGGGAATATCTGCAGGGAATCAAACCCTCGACCCCGGCCGTGCTCAGTGCCTTGCTCTGCCGTCTCCTCAGATAGTCTGTTCGTTGGAGCTGGAATGTGACGGAGCATAGTTTGGCTTGTGAGCCATAATCAAATCAAAATGTGTCTGCATACTTTCCCATGGGGACGGACGAAGAGGAGGAGGAGGAGGAGGAGGGGCGTCCAATTAAACGGTGACACTTGGAGAGAAGGAGAGATAAACAGACGGATAATAATCAGGAATGGACAGAGCTTGAGACAAAGGCAGGGAGGAACAGAGAAAGTATGTGGACAGCCGCTGGTATTTCACATGTTATTTTTGGATGTTTTCAGGAGCTGAATGTGTTTTTATATAACTGGATAAAAACAGCAGCTAATGAGCTGAAACACATGAACGTATCAGAGAGGAGAGAAGATGATGATGATGATGATGATGATGAGAAGGAGGAGGAGTCTGTCTCCCTCCTCCTCACCTGGTGAACTGGAGGCCAGATGTGACGTTCACATTATAAAGGACAGATGAGTGAGAACAGCTGCTATAAAAACATCCTCAGGTTCATCTTCACCAACTGGACTGAAGAGGAACTCATAAACACACACACACACCTGCACAGACACACACACACACACACACACACACCTGCACAGGCACAAGTTGAAGCAACTGGAGCACAGCAGGGATTACTCTGCTTTCCGGAAGCTTCAGCAGTCCAGGGAACAGAGCCAAAGTGTGTGTGTGTGTGTGTGTGTGTGTGTGTGTGTGTGTGTGTGTGTGTCACTCCAACACACAGTCATTTTCTGGTGTAATAAACGTTTACAACTTTGACTTTCATTCATAAAATCCACTTGGCTGCAGCTTCTCCTCCTTTCCTTGCTTCCTCTCCTCTCATGTCCTCTCTTCTCCTTTCCTTGTCTTCTCTCTCCTTGTTTCTTCTTCTTTGCTCTATCCTTGTTTCCTCCCATCGCCTTTCCCTTAATCCTCTCCTTGAATCCTCCTCTCTTCTTCTCTCTTATTATTATTTCAAATATTTTCTCCATCGTACAAACTAAACTTTTCCTCTCTGTTGCCTGGTAATGAGTCGACACAGAGCTGTGATTGGCCAGGAGGTGACCAGAGTGCAGTTAGTCGGAAAATAAAAAATATATTTAATACTCGCACGGACAGATTTTACCAGTGTGTTCACACCTTTCAGTTTTCAGGTAGATTATGGAGACCATGGTCACACGTGAAGTGAGTTTGGTTCAGGCCAGATATTGTTGCATCATTTTAACTGGTGTCAGGAGTGAAATGACGATAATAATCATGCAGCTAAGTTTATGTAGCGCTCGTGGTTTAGCTAGGTCTGGGCACCGAAACTACTTTACGTTTTACGTTTAGGAAGGTTGGGTTAAAATAAGTACTTCAGTGAGATTAGACGACCTTCGTTGTCATGGTTACAGGAACGGTCGTGGGTAAAAGACACAACATAAACTACTAGTTTTGGAACTGCAGTCTCTCATGTGAGAGTCTGTGTTTCGTTGACGCGTCCTCCTCCTGACTTTGTCTCAACTCTCTCGTCATAATTGCAACGACCACTAGAGGTCTCCTAACTATAAACCGTAAGAAGCTGCTACACAGACGACCTTTGCTCTGTCAGACTCCAGAAACATGAAACACGAAATGGAGACGCTGTGGTTTTAGCAGCAGTTAGCTTATCGTCAGGTTAGCTTGTAATTGACTTTGTGGGGAATAAGACACAGTCGGGATCATCACACTGGACGACTCATCTTCTCTTTGAGATTTAGCTGTAGTTTGTTTTTATGTGAGTGACTGATCTTTCTTTCTCCCTCGTATATCTCTGTGTTGGTTCAGCCGGGTTTGCAGTGGTTTAGATGTGAACGTCAAATCCTCCATATACGTCAGTTTGACTTCTGAACACTTGTAAACCGGTTTTATCCTCCATAAGTCCTGGATCAGTGCCGAGCTCAAGCCAACGTCTCCTCCACGCTCGTCTGTGAGCAGGGATCTGCATCAAAGACCTCTAACCTGCTTTTCACCTCATCCTCCATCCATCCATCTGTTGGCCCTCGTTTGGCCCCCAGCTCATCGTAGTGGCTTCACACATATGTCCATGATCTCTTAACAACATAACTTTCACTCTTTCCTTCTTCTGTTTTTGTTTTTTTTGCATCTCAGCTCTTTTCTCTTCGTCCTATTTTAAATTCCTGTTCTTCTTCTTCTTCTCTGGTACCTCTGGCTTTGACGTCATTAAAACATTTGTTGAAACAGGATTTTCAGTGTGAAGAACGAAGCCTGAGATTACAAGTTGAATGTTTTTCATGGTTTAATCTTATAAAAACATTTCAAAACTAAATCTGAGTGATTAATGTTGACGACTCTGACGGGCTGACGTCCTGCCGGCGCCCCCTGCAGGTGGTAGAGTTGAACAGACACACTGATGATAATAAGTAATCTTACTAATTATTCTTTCTATTGAGTCTTTCTTTGTCTGCCTACTTTCAGCCCAACTACACCTATAACTTGATGCCCTTGAAAGGCATTCTGGGAGATGTAGGAAGTGATTTGCTGCAGCTGAAGTAGATGTGTCGGTCCGAGGGTTAATCATTTATCTCAGGTGTCGCCTTACGGCCGTGTTGAGAGTGTCAGTGTCACCTTCTCTCTCACGGCGCCGACGTCTGCGATCAAACTCTGCACATAAACCATGAAATCATATTTGGCTGTTTTCATCAGTGGGAGTTAACACTGTCTGCTGCTCCTGAACAGCTCCCTGCTGACTGGAGGTTATTGTCCTGCTGCACACCTGGACCACAGCTGCTGAAACACACACACACACACACACACACACACACACGTAGTTATACACAAACACACTGTTAATCTACTTTCCCCCAGTTGTCCTCCATATGGGCAACGCACCGATCCAAAACACACACATCCCACATGCCAGAGTTTCCACTTCAAACTTAAACACAAACTCAAACTCACAAAAACATGCAGGTTTGTGAGTGTGTGTGTGTGTGTGTGTGTGAGTGAGTGTGTGTGTGTGCTCTTCAGAAGGAATTTATTTCTGCTGTTGCCTCTTCAACACGTCCATTCATTCCTAAGTCTTAGTGTGTTTCTGTCGGTGCATCGCTCTGGTCCAAAACAAAATATCTTTCTATCTGATGGATCGTAATGAAAAGTTATTCACACGTTCATCGTCTGACGGGCTTTTAGTGGCATTTCTCAAAGGCTGTTGGACGGATGGTCATGACCTTGGTTCAGGTGTTGATGTTCACCTCAGGATGAATTGTAATAAATTTTGTGATCGTCTGACTTTTCATCTGGCACCATCATCAGGTCAGAATTTAAAATGTATTATTTATTTGATGATGTGTGACATACTGACCTTGTGGTTCGAGGTTCATCGGGTTTTTATCAAATTCAGATCTTTCTGAATTCCTTCATTACTTTGGTTAAATTATAAATAACTATATATTGTGTCGGTGGTTTTATTTTCTAACCAGGCATGTTACTGCCGTGTTGGTGCCGTGTTGGTGCCGTGTTACTGCTGTGTTGGTGCCGTGTTGGTGCCGTGTTACTGCCGTGTTACTGCCGTGTTACTGCCGTGTTGGTGCCGTGTTACTGCCGTGTTGGTGCCGTTTTGGTGCCGTATTGGTGCCGTGTTGGTGCCGTGTTGGTGCCGTATTGGTGCCGTGTTGGTGCCGTGTTACTGCGGTGTTACTGCCATGTTGGTGCCGTGTTACTGCCGTGTTGGTGCCGTGTTGGTGCCGTGTTACTGCGGTGTTGGTGCCGTGTTGGTGCCGTGTTACTGCCGTGTTGGTGCCATGTTACTGCCGTGTTGGTGCCGTATTGGTGCCGTGTTGGTGCCGTGTTGGTGCCGTGTTACTGCCGTGTTGGTGCCATTTTGGTGCCGTATTGGTGCCATGTTGGTGCCGTGTTAGTGCCGTGTTACTGCGGTGTTACTGCGGTGTTACTGCCGTGTTGGTGCCGTGTTACTGCCGTGTTGGTGCCGTGTTACTGCCGTGTTGGTGCCATGTTGGTGCCGTGTTGGTGCCGTGTTGGTGCCATGTTGGTGCCATGTTGGTGCCGTGTTACTGCCGTGTTGGTGCCGTGTTGGTGCCGTGTTGGTGCCGTGTTGGTGCCATGTTGGTGCCGTACAGGTAGTTTGAAAAAAAGCACGTCTTGAATTAAATCTTTAAAAAAAATCTTCCGTGTAATGTATTTCTGTGAACGTAAATATCTCATGTTACAACATGAAAACCTGCGGCTTATAGTCAAGTGCGGCCCTTATATGTACAAAATCTATTGTCTTGTAAAATGTAGCTGGTGCGGCTCATATTCAGATGCCCTCAACAGTCCCAGATTTACGGTAATTTGATAAATGAGAAAAAATACCGATTTTTGAGGCAACAGCAGAACTTATAGGAGCGTCCTTTTTAAAATATGGTTTCTAAGAGTATTTCTGGACATTTACTGCACAGTGGAGACACCACACATCACCAGGGGAGGAAGTTAGAGTAAGTATCACCTTTAATTGATGGTTTATCTAATTGACTGTTTTTGAATCTCTTTGATTTCATTACTTCTTTTTTATCATTTCTATTTCTCAAATACTTTTACCGCTGACATTTGCACTGTCACTGTAAAATAACTGGTATGAACACTGCATTAGATACCTGTGATTGATTGATTGATTGAGTTATGACTGTAATCGATCTGTAACATTAGCTTAATTACATCCAACACACTGTGTTTTAATTAGTCAGCTAAGTGATGGGTAAGAAGTCGGTGCTAGCTAGCTAGCTTGCATGTTGGTGCAGTACCTGCTTCCAAAATAAACAGCTGAGCAAGTTTAGCTAGTGAGCTAGCTTGTTCTTTAGCCAGAGAGAATCATTTACTCCAAGGAATTGTTTGTACCATCACTCATGTTCGTTTTTAAAGTCTAAGGGGAGTTTTATTTTGCTGGGTGATGTGTGTATCTATAATTTATTTATGAATCTAGTAGACGCTGATGTGAAGCAGCTGAGTCGTGTGGTTTCCTCCAGGTCTTCCCACACAGCGGCGGTGATGCAAATGAGGCAGAGGAGGAGGTGACACCACCTGGATGGTAGAAGGATGATCATCGGAGACGAGAACAAACGGCCACATGATGCTTGTTTACTGGAAGAGATGCTGCAGGTGGAAACAGAGCTGAAGGTAGGCTGGGTTAAAAAAACTACAAAACAAACATTTATTCAGCTTCAGGACGGTTAGACAAATTAAAATCAGATGTATTAGATCAAGCAGTTCTGTGTTGCAATGTTACAGCTGGAATCTGTGCTTATTTACCTGAACTACAGTCATTTTCAGTCGACCTCGGATCTTTCACGGCAGAAGGTTTTGGTTCATGTGTCCAGTTTTGGAGTTACCTGTCTGTGAGATACCTGCCAGCTAACATGAATGCATGAATAGAGCTGGGCGCGATGCAGCTAGTTAACCTTAGTTTGTCTCAGTGTCTGACCTGTGGTGCTGCAACTAAGAAATCTCCTGAATGTCATTAGTTTTGTGTGTCTGTTAACTTTTAGTTTTTCTGAGCTCCAGCGAGCTCCACAGGCCTGATACAAGTCATGAATAAACATAAAGGTGCCCTGACTGTAAAAGCCTGGTCACCTTTAGTCCTTAACTGATTTAGGAATAAGAAGAACTTTACCGGGGTGAAGGGCAGATGAATAACACACGAGATCTCAAAGAGATAGTTGATAACCTCTCAACTAAATTTGAACAAAGAAACTTTGCACACATTACAACAAGTAGTGTGAGACTTGTCAGTCAAAAGCAGCTTTGATTTGTGTGACTACGTTATAAAACAGATCTTTGTTATCTGCATGGAGATCTAAACAGACCACCTGACCCAGGTGTGCCAGGTAATTAATGTGGTAGGAAGCTAACACTGTCTGTAAACCTGAAATCTCCTTTATTTGAAGCTTGCGGATCCTCCGAGCTCAGATAAATCTCCTCGTCCTGCCTCAGCTGACTCGTTAGGAAACCTTTCCCCGTTCTGTTTTTAAAACTCCGATGACCAATTACACCCTGAGGATAATCTAATGCAAATGTGGCCGTGCCCTCAATCCACAGCCCTTCACAGAAACCATATCCGTGTCTCCCTTCAGCTTGTTTTCAATGCACCAGATGTAAACTTAGACTCCACTCGCTGCCCGCCATGTAAATCCACAGGTGCGTCCAGTTTACAATGAGCTTGTGGTGAAACTGTTGAGAAACAAAAAGACCAAATTAAAAACAGGAGATCCTGAAGGATGGATGTTGTTTAGATGCAGCAACGGCCTGGAAACACTCATGTGTCATGGAGGTGTGGAAAACTGAATGTTTTTTTCCTTATCAGAATTCAGAAACCTTTTATCTCTGTTTGGAAGATCGCTGATTTGATTTCCTGTCATTAATCATTGGCTGTTTATTGGTTGTCACTGGGGATCAGATACCTGATTAACATAACAAGCAGCAGAAGAAGAAGATTTTCCAGCACGTTGAAACACACTTTTAAAGAGTAGAGGCATCTTCACGGCAGTTAGTCAGGAAACGCCATTGTCCTAAGCGGCATGTGTTGTTGCTCCTGTATGGCGTGTTCGTTGCACCGTGAGTGTTGTGTGTTGCAGTCTACGCGGCCCCGCCCTCAGTGGCTTTTTCAACCCTCTGAAACATTAACTTAACGTTTAATATTAGTGAGATTATTATTCCACCGTTGGATTCTTCACCGGTGAATGTTGGGTATGAAATCCTTTGAAGGGCATTAACCCTCGAACATCTCTCTGGTTTTACTTCTGCAGGTTCCACAAAACTCTTTGCTGTTTGGATTTGGTGAAGATGAATCAGTCTGAAGCCGCCGCCGCCGCCGCCGCCGCTTTGTCCGCCCTTTCTACTTTCTATGACGGCGTAACAGGTTTGTTCACCTGCAACCTGATGGTGAGCGTCCCGGCTAACGTGTACGTGGTGTGGCTGATAGTGAGCAGAGCGGGCGGAGCCGTGGCCTCAGAGCTCTTCGCCCTCAACCTGGCGGCCTGTGAGATCGTGTTCTGTGTGTCGTCCGGTTACCTGATGCTTCACTACCTGCTGAGGTTGGCAGCGGACGTCGGGCTGCTGCTGCTGCGGTGTGTCTTGAACCTCATGCTCGTCTCCCGACCCATCTTCCAGAGCTGCATCTGCCTGGAGCGCTACCTGGCTGTGGTGCATCCCACCACCTTCCTCAGGTAAGGAGTGATTTCATGTTTTTAAACTGCTTACCTTTTGTCAAACACAGTCTCACCGTCTTATCTTCCTCTCTGCAGGTTCAAACCTCTCCGTTACAAGTTAGCTTTCTGCGTGGTCACCTGGCTGCTGATGCTGCTCTACTGCATCACACCTGTCTTCACTTTTTCAGCCATGCATGTGGTGGCGTACCAGCTCATTGGCAAGTCCCTGATCTTCCTGGTGCTCATGTTATACTGTGGAGTCCACGTTCTGTGTGTGCTGGGGCAGCCGGCGCCCGGCGACGGGGACCGAGCCCACGGGAGCCGGAACATGGCGAAGAGAAAGGCCTTCAAGGTCATCATGATCACCCTGGTGTTCACCAGCGGCACCCAACTGCTCCAAATCTTAATGGTGGTTGCGACGCTGTTGTTTGCATCCTATGAGGTGGTTCTGCAGATCACGTTAGTCTGCCTGGCCGTCAGCATCATCGGCGGCTTCATCACTCCCCTGCTGTACCTACACAGAGCCGGGAAACTGCCCTGCGTCTCTGAGATTGATGTAACTGCTTCACCTGGAACCTGAAGCCTGTTATCAGGGTTTAGCACCTGCTGTTATCTCTGTCAGGGAGGGGGGTGTTTCTCTTTCATTCCACCTTTAATACAACAGGTTTTATGTAGCACCTGTTTCTCAGATGAGACGCCTCATTAAGTCTTTTCCACCAAGTGCTGCACAGATTAAGAATCAGCACAACCTCAGCTCATCACATACGTCCCTCAGTAAAGACGTCTGTACAGTCGTGATAGGGGACAGTAGTCCATAAAACAAAAGAAACCAAAAAACAGACCTTTATTTTATAGAGCAAAGCTGCAAACGATGAAAACAAGTGGCACACATCTGTTTGTATCGTTGTAGAGGTGATTTGAAGTTTCCATCTTTATCTGATCATGAGTTCTGCTCATTCTTCAGAGGGTTAAAATAAAATTATAACCAACGTTGTTTCACCAAACCTTCCGTTAAAACCTCGTGACAGACGAAACATTTTGGCTCAGGATGTGAGCCGTGACTCTCGTCTCGTGTTAAGATGCGTTTGAAAGTCCGGCGGAGCGACACATCAGTGCTTTACTCTTCAAAAGTTAAAATGAGTGTTTCTCCAACTAAAACACACTCATTTACAGAACACGATGAAGAGACATTATTCATGTCGTGAGCTGAAAATCATGAAGAACCAAATCACCTGGGACCTTTAACATCCAGGCTGCGGCTTTACGTAACACATCTAAAAATCCTGTCAGGGGCCGATATGAGCCGTGTACGCTCTGACACTTCACAGGAATCAAAACGCTGCGATATTCAGAAGCTGCTTTGATTGTTGAGGTCAAACAGAGAGCA
>NC_079383.1:23162087-23182087 GCF_021018895.1 Seriola aureovittata
ACACACACACACACACACACACACACACACACACACACACACACACACACACACATATATACACATACACAGACAGTCGCGTGGCTGATTCTTTCATGTACAGATTTTGAGCGTTAGCATTTACGTGGTTTCTCGTTGAACACTGAACACACCTCAGTACTGAGGGTTCTGTTAGAGAGCTGGTTCCAGGTCAGTCAGTCTGACACTCCTGTGTTTATATATTTATCCACCGTCCAACATGTTGAATAAGAACTTGAGTTGTTTTTAATCCTCTCAGGTCTTTTCTCAACACACTTCTGGAACTTTGTGATGTCACAGCGAAGCAGTCACCAAGCCCCGCCCACCTGGACCCACCATCCAAACCTTGCAGGATTTGGTTTCTCTGAGTGTTTTCACCTGAAATCTGCTTTATTTTTATTGGATCACTCAGAAAACAGTCAGCCAATCAGAAGAGAGGCTCAGAGCCTCCTCTCTTCTGATTGGCTCACAGACCTGTTGTTATTAGAGCTCCAGAGAGAAGCTTGAGAGAGGAGATGTAAAACTACACTGAGATGGTTTTTATATCTTCTGATGGATCAACACTTCAAATAAAACACAGAAGAAGAAACATGAGCTTTAAATATTGAAATTCTCTGTCTAGTGAGTTTTTCTCTCTGCTTTGTGTTTATTTTGTGAATTTTCTTACTTTCTGTTTCCTGTCACTGTCTGTCACTTCCTGATGTATTGATTAGATCTATGCTACAGATCATGATGTCATCAGTGTTTCTCAGGTGTTGTTGAAGTGTGGACGAAGTAAATGTCCAGCACTGGTGAGCAGGTGTTGTGTCAGCTCGAGTCTCTGAGGCTCTTCAGGCTTCACGCTCACTATCAATAAATCTAATCAATCCCAGACTGACCTCACATCACATCACATCCCTCCTGAGACCAGGCTCCGCCCACATGTTCTGTAACTGCTGCTTTTAAATCTCTCCTCAGAGATCATTTATATTTATCCGCAGCACCTGTGTCACTTCCTGTTTTCTCGTCGTCCTCTGTGATCCAGATTCTTCTGTTAAACCAATCAGAGCTTCCTGTCTCCGGCGTTCCCTCCCGCGGCTCCCCTGGTAAAAGATTTGTCTCAGCCTGTCACCACATGTGGAAACCTTCAGGTCACGGAGCTCCGAGCTCAGGTCAGGACGACCAGGACAGTGTGTCTGAAACCAGGTCCACCAGCACTCCTCCCTCTCTCTGTTCAGAAATAGACTGTGGTGAAGCAGCATCAGTGATTCTGACGTCACCTTCACTCACACGTCCTGTTGGTGATTCAGGTGTGACACAACCTCAGTGATCTGAGTGTGACCCCGACATGACCTCTGGACGACCCTCAGACCGGTTCCTTTGACTCGTAAAGCTGCAGGATGAGCACGATAGAAACATCTTCACCTGTGCGTCTGTCTGTGTGAAACAAAACAGGAAGTCAGTGTCCACCTGATACCTTTACACACTGACGCATCGCAGCAACGGGCTCTATCAGCACAGAGTGTCCTCTTGTAAGAGGTCAGAGGTCACACACCGACTCACTATCATTAGCTCCAGTTTACAGGAGACACAGGAAAAGGAAGGTCTGCCAAAAACACACCTGAGGAATACGTCAGAGATGGACGTCCTCTGTCGTCTCTGAGAGATGGAGGGATGAAGAGGAGGAGGAGGAGGAGCAGGTGACACCGTTGCACTGGTACAGAGGAAGTCGTGCATGCAGGAGAGAGAGAGAGAGAGAGAGAGAGAGAGAGCTGGTCATCACTCCTGACTGAACAGAGCTTGTGTGTCGTGTCTGACAGTCTGCAGGTTTACTCCCATCACCGTCCCCTGCTCCTGAAACCACCACTCTATAATTCAAATAAAAAAAACAAATATAAAGTTTCATTTTCGTGAAAGTCTCAAGTCATTTCCTGAAACAGCTGATCACTGCAGCTTCTCTCACACACAGGAGGAAACGTGAAGCTGAATCTGATGGGGACTATTTTCAGTGGCGGATTAATCCACATTTGTCGCTGTAGTGAGGCAGCAGGGCGGTGTGTGTGTGTGTGTGTGTGTGTGTGTGTGTGTGTGTTTGAGAGAGTGACTGAGTCAGTATGAACCACAGTGTGTGTGAGATGGAGCTCAGAGCCAGTTTAACGTTTGTTTGTTTGTTTGTTTGTTTGTTTACAGGTGAAACACAACGCTCTGATACAGGAGATGAATCATCCAACAGCAGGACGCATCGCTGTACCTGGTCAGCACACACACACACACACACACACACACACACACACACACACGTCCTCTCTCTAACCTTAACTTTCTGTCTTTGACACCAACTTGTTAAATGACATTTTCCAAGAAGTGTTTTCCTGTCCACTGGGACAGACATGGTTATGGACACACAAACACACACACACACACACACACACACACACACACACACACACACACACACACCTGTCCATGGGGACTCTCCTGCTTGGTTGGTTTGATGGATCTCAGTGTGTTTCCACTAAGAGGAAGCTCTTTGTCCACCACCGTGTATTTACACTGTAATCTATCTTAGACCGTGTGTGTGTGTGTGTGTGTGTGTGTGTGTGTGTGTGTGTGTGTGTGTGTGTGTGTGTGTGTGTGTGTGTGTGTGTGTGAGACCCAGTAGGAAGACATTCATAATGAGCAGAGGCAGGTGTGTGTTGCGTTTGGTGTGGAGCCAGTCGGCTCGGCGTCACAGAGTTTCTTATAAAACCAACAGAATCAAAGTGACACTAACTTCAACACGAAGCCTGTTTCACAGCGACTTTAAAGCAGGTCTCTGATTGGTCCACAGCCTCGTGCTGGTTGTTGAGTGTAGGCCAGGAGCTCCGCCCGCTCAGCTCCGTCTCTGGAGGAATTCAACAGGTACAAGGACGTTGTCCATGATCCTCTTCATTCATGACTACGATGCCTCCTGTGTTTGTGTGCAGAGGTGTGTTACCAGGGGCGACCCAGACTCACACATCGATTCCTTCCTCTGATTCGTCCTCCCCACAGACAAACACACCAGCTGATTATAACCAGGGAAACACACTGTGATGCTGACGGTGGTTAATTAATTAGTAACTTATCAAACGTGTGATGAAGCAGCAGCTACAGAAAACAGAGAGACATGAGGCTGAACAGTTCAGATACGTGAGGGCTCACTATTTGGCAGGAAACAGGTCACTGTTGTCCTTTTTATCTAATGTGTTATAACAGGTTATAAATGAAATATAACGTGTTAACAAGCTAATTTATAAACGCGTTATAAACCATAAATCGACATGTTGGTGCTCCAGGGTTCACTCATCAGCTCCGTCCAGGCGACCAGGGTCGCTGATGAAGAGACTGTCCTCGTGTTGGCTGGTGTGGGCGGGGCTTAAGGACGCAGAGGTCACAGGAGGTCACACTCATTAAAGGAACAGTTCAACATTTTGGGGAACGTTGTCTCTGAGAGTTGGTGAGTGACAGGGCGGTTTCCATCTGATGGAGTCACAATACACAACATCTGTCTGTGGTCTCACACACACACACACACACACACACACACACACACACACACACACATGCTGGTAACATGTAACATGACGTCCCTTGATGCTCCATGATTGTCCTGTAATCTTCCTCTCCTGTGATTTACACCGAACCACAATGTGAGAGGAATCTCTGTGTGTGTGTGTGTGTGTGTGTGTGTGTGTGTGTGTGTGTGTGTGTGTGTGTGTGTGTGTATGTTGGTCAGTCTGTTCAACGCCTTAACAATATCCTTTTCTTTGCTCTCTACGTTCCTTTTCTGTTCTCCATCTTTGTTTAGTAAACAACACCAGGCACAAGTGAGTGAGTGTGTGTGTGTGTGTGTGTGTGTGTGTGTGTGTGTGTGCCTGTGTTGTCTGTAAGTTGGAGGTTAACTGAGCGTAAAAACGTGCAGCTCAGAATATTCATTGGCCAAACCGTCCTAGGCATTTCTCTCTTTGTGAATGTGTTTTAGTGTGTGTGTGTGTGTGTGTGTGTGTGTGTGTGTGTGTTTTGTTTTAGAGCCGAGAAATAACTCCTGACAAACATCTAGAGAAGTGTGTGTCAAGACGTTATATAATTGGAGAAAAGACCGTGATGGACGGATGAAGGAGGCGGAGCCAGATTTAAGTTTTTAAAGGAGCTATATGTACGTTTTTGCGATTGCTACATAGCTAGCATTAGCATTAGCAGCTGTTTACTCACCAGTCTAGAACAAATGTTGTTAGTTCAGCATCAAACTTCACTCATCAACATCTGTCTCCAGAGGTGGGAATCCACTTTCTTGTTTTGCCTCTTTTTTTTTACTGACGTTAGCATGCTAACCAGCTAGCTATCGGCCCGGTCAGCCTGTCTCGTCACTGCAGCGTCCAGTCTGTCCTGAAGACGTAGCTGCTCGGACGCATTATGACCTGCTGTATTGTAAACACAACGATGGCTGAAGCTGTTGGTGGGACTGGTCAGTAAACAGCTGTTGATGCTAACGTTAGCTACGTAGCAGTAGCTAAACTTACAGGCAGTTCCTTTAAATGGTTCAAACCTCTAGATAAAAGAAGATGACTTCCTTCTTTCCTTTGATTTTTTCTTCCTTCCCTCTTTTCATTTCTTCTTCTCTTCTCCATTACATATTAACTTACTTCCTTCCTTCCTTCCTTCCTTCCTTCCTTCCTTCCTTCCTTCCTTCCTCACGGACACATCGATGGACAAACAGATGGAGGACAGAAAAAATTAAGAACTGAATGAATACAGATATTACATAATCTTATTTTTAATTATTTGCCCTGACACCCCTACACACACGCACGCACGCACACACACACACACACACACACACAACACACACACACACACACACACACACACACACACACTTGTTGAGCGTCATTGAAGTGGAAAACAGGTTGTTAATGGTTTGAAAATAGAAGAGCTGTTCACACACACACACACACACACAGACACAGTCATGCATAAAACCATGCAGGGCGGCACACACACACGTTCGTGTGATCATGCACGTGTGGGCTCAGACACACACACACACACACACTGTGACTGTGAGAGTTGAGCTCATTAGTGCTGCTCTTTAAAAAACAGCTGATTGTTGTGAGTTTCCATAAATAAACTGTTTGTTCTCTCAACCGTCCGAGTCCTCGCTCTCCTCCTTCCCTCACTTCCTGCCCCCCCCCCCCCCCCCCCCTTTTTACCTCTAAAACTTCACTGTTAGAAAATCATAATGGGAGCGGACAGCGACCACTGAGTGTGATTCATGTGGCGGCTGCTGTTTGACTCACAGAGCTGAACATACACAGGTGCAGGGTCACATGACAGAGATCACCACATCACAGCAGCAGGTGTGTTGGTGGAGGAGGGTTCACGTCCAGGAAGTAGCACTGTGTTGTAACCTCGGATGGTTAAAGTGGAGGCAGCATTGTGTGGTCACTTTAATCTGTGACTGTTATCTGAATGAATTTCAAAATAAGACGACGGAGCTTTTATAGTTGAAACATTTCAAATCTACAGAGCATGATCATCAGAAAACAAAAAGAGCCTCCTTCT
The DNA here is from genome assembly GCF_021018895.1 of Seriola aureovittata. Taxonomy (NCBI): domain Eukaryota; kingdom Metazoa; phylum Chordata; class Actinopteri; order Carangiformes; family Carangidae; genus Seriola; species Seriola aureovittata. The sequence continues at coordinate 23,167,668 of NC_079383.1, forward strand.
GTTCATTTACAGATTTATTCCCAGTTTGTCTTTCACCTTCATGAACTCACTGATTATATTAATTATATTTACAGCAGCTGTTTTCAGATCAGCTGAGGCTTCAACAGTTTCTACATGTTAATATGATCTGAAATAATAAAGAGGAAACACAAAAGCTGCTGTCAAGAGTTTGTGACACACACACACACACACACACACACACACTCACACGTGAAATATGTATATAATATATAATCTAATCCTACTGTAGATTGTGTTTCATCACTTGTATCGTACAGTTGCTTTTTCCAACTTGTCTGATGTGCAAATAAAGTTAATTTGAACTTGAGGGGGGCAGATAGCGGATGTGGTTGGAGGCATCGTTCCATCTGTAGTTACTGCTGGAACACACACACACACACACACACACACACACACACACACACACACACACACACACACACACACACAGAGTGGATGAGGCTGGTTTTGATAAAGAGGAGGATGAAGAGGGAGAGAACATTGTTTGTGGGCACTTGTGTTTTTTTCTGCTGGGAGAGAGCTGTGTGTGTGTGTGTGTGTGTGTGTGTGTGTGTGTGTGTGTGTGTGTGTGTGTGTGTGTGTGAGTGTGAGAGAGAGAGAGAGAGGTTCAGTGTATCGCCCCCTAGAGGCAGCAGAGCTCATTACAGCACCAATATGAAGAATGAAGGTGCTGGTGGTTTATCTGAGAGTTTGTCCTGGGGGGCGCCAGAGTTTAAAAGGTTAAACCTCTGGAGACCAGGAACCAGATTTAATGTTTTGTTGTCTAATTAATACAAACTTGATTTGTCCAGTAATACGATAATACAGGTTTGATTTGATCAGTGATGACATGACCTCACAAGAGCCGTGACATCACAACACGTACCTGTATCTCTTAGCTCTTTTATTTTAACATTATCAAAAAATAAACAAACCTGTTTTCATTTACACGTCCTCCATGTCTGGATGAATTCAGTCTATAATCAATATAATCGATCAGTTACTGTCAGTGAATCCCAACACTACCTGCAAAGATCTTCTTGAAAGACTTTTAATGTGAAACATCTGCAGGAAGTCCTGCTGGTCATTCTGACTGTGAATATTTAGTGAGAGGAAAGAGTGATGTCATTAAAGAGGGGTGTGGTCAAATGACGTGAAACTAAAGTACAAGATATTGAACAGTGATTTACCCGCTGGTTGTTTTTGCGTCTTCAGGTCCGGCCGTTCGATTCAGCAGCTTCGCCCCCGGTGGACCGACGCCCCCTCCTGTGATTGGTCAGCACACTGTGCAGGTGCTGCGGGACACCCTGTCCTACAGTGATGATGTCATTAAGACGCTGCTGGAATCCAAGGCGGTGGCCCAGAACCAAGTGTCCTGATTGGCTGAGGAAAAACAAGCATAAAGGGAATCCAGGAAATTCACCCCACATATTGATCATTGATCAGCTCAGATTTTCAAATTACTGTGAATCACAACATTTGAACTTGTGCTGCTCACTGATGGAGACCAGACACAGAAACAGTATTAACAGAATTATTTTAATATTGAGAAGTTTCTACTATAACATTTCTTTAAATTATACAACGTGTCATCAAGTCTGACGTTTCCTACAAACTGTGAAGAACAGTTCAAACTGATCGTCTCTTCATGATGATTTAAAACTGAACAAATGGTGTTTGTTATGAATAATAATGTTATTGAACAGTATTTGGAAACACTCCTTCTCAAATGTCACTTTACTGCCTATAAAAAAGAATATATAATGATTGTTTATTGCACTCCTGAAATAATAAATAATGTTTTTGAATAAAACAATGTGAATGTATTATGTAAATTTATATGATATATAAATTGTATAACTAATGACATCAGATGGTTTTAGCAGCGTGACGTGTTCCAGTCACACTGTTTAACTAGAGTGTGGATCAGTGATCACATGGTGCGTTCGAATACACTTTCAAACAAATTCACGTCATTTTTATAGGCGTCTAAATATCATCTGTACTCGAATAATCACTCTGGAGCAGGTTTAAGTCAGTACGTAAAGTTTATTAATCATAATAATATATAATAGTAATGACTGGTGAGGTTCCTCAGGGTTCTATTCTTGGGCCCTTATATTTCCGTTGAGTTGGAGCTACATGGATTATTTTTGATTTTGTCTAGAAACATAAGGAGGGAACCTTCCTCATATTAACACAGTAAACAAACAGAAACATCAGATCTCCATCAGGTTCTTTACAAGTTCTCCATCATCTGAGCTCTGCCTGGATCTGTTGATGACCTCTTCTTCTTCTTCTGTGGTGGTGGTGGTTTAATGTCAGCTCCAGCAGCTGTTTATCTCCATCAGCCAGTCATTATTCACACAGCAGCAGAGGAGGAGACAAGAGTTTACTCATGTTTTATTTGAACCATTGTCCAGAAATTTGATTAGAATATGCACAAATTTGGACAAAATCTGAACGAAAAGAACCTGAAAAAACCTTTTAAAAAATGTGTGTAAACCAAAAGTAGGAGGTGAAAGAGGCTGAAAAGCTGAGAGGAGCTGCAGAAATGGTGACAGTTTCACATTACATGATTAATTGTTGATATAAACATGTTGATTAGTGCAGCTTTAAATTCTTTCTACAGGTGTAAACTGTTTGGATGTCAGGCGACGAGCAGCCTCGTCTACAGTTACTGTTCTGGGACACGAGAGGGAAAGTATTGGCTGTTTGCTGACGTTAATAATCCCTGATCATCGCTCAAATGACGGAGACACATCAGAAGTAAAGAAGTGAACTCCCAGCAGGTTGATTCATCCTGCTGCACGAGCTGATGTCTTGCTCCTTTCGGAATAAACTGTAGGAAACGCTGAGGCGGCCGCTGATGTCGGAGGAGAGGCGGCCCGACAGTTTGATTAATTGGGAAGAAATCCTCCAGTCGAAGGCGGATAAATCAAGCGAACGTGATGTTTACTGAATTCGAGGAAATGTGACGCATCTGGACGGCGACAGAGTCATCGGGGGAGATGCAAACTGACATGTTTATTTGAAATTTGGGGGAGGAGAGGGGGAGGCTCAGGTGTGATTCATCACAAACCGGGGACTTACTGTATCCTCACCGTCCAAAAACCAACAGCTCTGCTCCAAGATCAGATGTCCTCTTTCTGAGAGGAGTGATACCTCTTACAGGACGTCATGACATGAAACCAATCAGCAGCTCTGAAGGGAGCTGAAATAAACATCTGCAGCTTCATATTTACTTAAACATGATAGTTTTTAAAGATATTCCTGAAAACACAGTTGAAAATCTGTCAGCCCTGATCCAGGACTGTCAGGCCTCATCACAGCTACCACAGGAAACTCCGACATTTCCATCATATTCATTCATAACATTTGTAACTGGGGGAATATTAAAAGTATAAACTCATTTGAGGGAACGGGATGTTGAAGACACTCATGTATTGTTCTCTCATGGTTTGTATTTTACAGGCTGATTCCAGTAGTTTGAGATGAAATATATCTGAAGATTCTCAGTCATCCAGGTCGAGGTTGTTCAAGAAAAGTTGAATCGAGGGCTGGACTTGTTTGTAGATATTTGAAGACATACCTGAAGAAGTTGAAACCTCCTCAAGTATCCACAACCAAGTCCAGCTGCCCTCCAATCAACTGTTCTTCAATGAGAAGTAAAATATTGAAGTTGTACGACCTTCAGAAGAAGAGTACGCTTTCACTTTCAAACCTTTTGTTGACCAGATGAATAAGATGTGAAAAGTCCAAAAGATTAGAGAATTTTACAGATTTATTTTCGGGTTTCGTGGTGGGCTGGGGTTAAAGTGGAGGCCGCAGTATTTCTTCTCTGGTTTTGACCCTGTCTGTAGTTTGATGGTGAAGAACACCACAGAAGAATATTGAGCAACAGTTTGAGGATGTGGGATTGACTCCAACATTAGGAAGTCGGCGATAAAGGAAGTGTGGTTTTATGCAAAGAACTGAAAGACACAGCAGTTTGACGAAAGATCTTCAACCATGGTCCACTTGTTCCCTTTTTCCAGAGGTTAAACCACATCATGGTCTTCCTCGTCTTTAAGCTGGTCTCCGCTCGCAGTGTTCGGGTCGTGGCGCTGCTCTCACTGCAGACAGCCGACCTGCCAGACATCCAACCAGTCGTTCGGGAGCCAGATCGTTGAGGGTGAGACTCTGGTCAAACTGAACGTCAAACCAGAACCGATCTGGCAGCTATTTGGCAATTCTAAAATGAGTCAGAGGAAACTGACTCAGGGCTAAAATGGGTCTGAATCTGAACAGCGTCGGCCCGACTTCAGGCCTCCTAAGACTTAGGCCTCAAGGTGTCTCCTAAGAGAAGGAGCTGTAAAAGTTAGAGAAGTTAAAAGCTCAAAAACTTACATATAACACCTTTAAGTTCCGGTCCTACCTTTTGGCCAAACCTGTTATTAATTAAAAGTAAAGTTAATGGAGTTTGGTGGAAAGATGCTCCATTTCTAAAATCAAACATCTTTGAAAGAAAATAATCTGCCACCTGATCAATCAATCAATCAATCAATCAAACTTTATTTGTACAGCACTTTTCATACAGACTGATGAGCTAAAAAGAAAAAGACGAATCAATTAAGAAAGCTGAGAAATAGATACAATAAGAATAGATTTAAAAAGCTGTAATAACATTTGCAAACAGACAAAAAAACTTTTAATCAGTGATAAAAGAACAGATAAAACAATAAAATACAATTTAATGCAATAGATTAAAGTGACTAATGACCAGTTTTAATTAAAAGACGGGCTGAAGAGGAACGTTTTGAGTTTACGTTTAAAAATGTCATCACTTCCTGCTGCTGTCAGGTCGTCATGGAGATTGCTCCATCGGCTCAGAGCGTAACAGCTGAAAGCCGCCTCCCGTCCATCACTACACACACAATTTTCTGAATTTCAATTTTTGAAGTTTGGTTAAATATGCTCCTTTCTAAAACTGAACCAGGAGCACCAGACCCCGACAGGCTGTCCACATACTTTTGGCCACATACAGGATTGTACAAAAAGAAGACGTTAATGCAGCGGACTTCTGTTGTTTCTGTTTGTGTTGTTTCATAGACGAGAACAGGAAGCTTCACACAGACACTGCTGCTGCAGAGTCTCTCTCTCTCTGTCTCCCTGTTCTGGTCATGCTCGGCCGCCCAGTTGGCTGCCTCTGTGTTGAACTCGGTGTGTGTGAGAGAGAAATTCGGATGTACGTAACTCACCAGCTCTTTAAGTGTCCCTTATTCCCCGACATCTGGAGTGTGTGTGTGTGTGTGTGTGTGTGTGTGTGTGTGTGTGTGTGTGTGTGTGTGTGTGTGTGTGCAGGAAACGAAAGTCTTTCTGTCCAGCCTAATGTTGAACACAGACACAGTTATATGAGAGAGACAGGGACTAATATAACGTTTGGTAACACTGACACTGAGGTCACAGTCTGACTTCACATCAGTGGATAGAAATGATACTTTTATTTTGAAGGGTTACATTATAGGTACTGTGGCTGCGGTGTGTTCACCTGTGAAGCTGCTCGGTGCCTCGTCGACCCACAAACATGAAACACAGGAATAAAATGTCAAGAATATCATAAAGTGAAGTGGAGGAATGTTCCAGTTTATGATCAGAGTGATGGTGCTCACTGCGTTCTGCTGCGAGACGTCTCCTCTGGGAGTAAAGTACTTTTTACTTCCCATTTTGATTACTTACAATAGGTACTTATACTTTACTCAGGTACTTCCATTTCATGGTACTTTCATGGTCCATTTCCTCTCTCACATGGTTTCTGTTAAACAGCTGTTCAGGGTCTAAAGACGCAAAACTACCAATATTTTATTGATAAAAAAACAAGATCAGAGAAAAGTCTGAGTGATCTGATTGTTTCTTCAAACATGTGACGACCCCTCACATTTATCTGGTGACCCTTGGAGGGGCCCGACCCCTGTGTTGGGAACCCGTGGACTAAATAATCAAGTGTATGTGACGTAGTTAAAGCAGCTACAAACAGTAAAATGATTCAATCATAGATCAGTCATAGGAGACAGGAAGTACTTTTACTGTGACACTGTAACTACAGGAAGCTGGTAGTACTTTTATTTTGTAATAGAGTATTTTATGTGAAAACTCCCCGCCTGAGCATTCTGCATCACAACTCACTACACTGACAAGTAACACACACACACACACACACACACACACACACACACACACACACACACACACACACACAGAGTTGCAGGTTCAGCTGGAGTGTGTGAGGTGTTTACGACAGACTCACAACTTGACACACAAATATGAAGAAAACACAGATGCAGACACACACACACACACACACACACACACACACACTTGGGGCTCGGGACTCCCTCATATGACGTCCAGAGGGAGATTCTCTGGAAACCACTTCCTGATGTGGGCCGGATGGAGAGAGAGAGAGAGAGTGAGAGAGAGAGAGAGAGAGAGAGGAGAGAGAGAGAGAGAGAGGAGAGAGAGAGAGAGAGAGAGAGGAGAGAGAGAGAGAGAGAGAGAGTGAGAGAGAGAGAGAGAGAGAGGAGAGAGAGAGAGAGAGAGAGAGAGGGAGAGGAGAGAGAGAGAGAGAGAGAGAGAGAGAGAGAGAGAGAGAGAGAGAGGAGAGAGAGAGAGAGAGAGAGAGAGAGAGGGAGAGAGAGAGAGAGAGAGAGAGAGAGAGAGAGAGAGAGAGAGAGAGGCGTTGTGCAGCTGCAGCAGCTGGATTTGACATTAAAGCAGCCGCGACCCACGATGCACTGCTCTGCATGCTGGGAGCCAATAAGAAGACAGGCTTCACTCTGTCTGACGAGCACACACACACACACACACACACACACACACACACACACTGTCGGCTCCAGTCTGGACAGGATGTGTACTCTCGGTTGCCATGGCAGCGGCGTCTTTTTTCCTCTTCCTCCTGTTCCGCTGTTGGTTCTGAGAGGAAACGAGAACGAGATGGATTCAACAGAGACGCTCGGTTCTCTCTCTGATCGTCAGCTGTTAGAGACACACTTTATTTACATGAAAAACCTTCTTCATCATCATCTTCATCTTCATCATCATCTTCATCTCTTCATCTTCATCTTCATCTTCATCTTCATCATCATCATCATCATCTTCATCATCATATTCATCTTCATCATCATCATCTTCATCATCATATTCATCTTCATCATCATCTTCATCTTCATCTTCATCTTCATCTTCATCATCATCTTCATCATCACCATCATCTTCATCGTCATCTTCATCATCATCATCATCTTCATCATCATCATCATCATCATCTTCATCATCATCATCATCTCATCTTCATCATCATCATCTCCATCATCATCTCCATCATCTTCATCATCATCTTCATCATCTTCATCATCATCTTCATCATCATCTTCATCTTCACCTTCATCATCATCTTCATCATCATCTTCATCATGTCCATCACGACCTGTCGCATCAAGTGAAACCATCAGAAAATGGCGGCGATGAGAAACACCTGCCCTCGGTCACAGTCTGCTTGCAGCTCAGGTGAGGCGCAGGTGAACTGTTATTTATAGATGATCCATATGTAAGATGAACGTGTCTCCATGTAGCGTCCATGTTCTGAGTCACTGGTTCACACCGGTCTCGCTGGACCTGGGTCAGAGGTCGGACCCTTCAGACCTGAGGGGGGGGGGGGGTTCTGAGCTCCCCACCTGCTCCAGCTGCTGAAGTAAAAGTCTGACGCTCCTCAAACTGCTTCAGTTTCATGGGAAAACACGACGGCGTCCTCGCTGTCGGCCCGTGATTGATAGCACGCAGTAAAAACACATGAGCAGTGGTTTTATGAAGGCAGCTGCAGGTAACTGTGGATCACGTGACTCTTTACAAGCTCCGTGAGAGGAGCAGGTGACGACCTTTAATCACAGGCTACAGGCCGTCGCTTTGGAAACGGATGTCAAAGTAAAACTTTACAGGAGGAAAGTTAGAGATTAAAATCTGATCAGCACAAACAGCCAGAGCGCTAACTGTGCGACCGTTAGCGGCGGCTAGTTAGCAGCAGCACGCAGAGAACTCTGGTTCTTTGTTGTTTCTTTGAAGCTTCTTCATATTCGGTCGCACGTCTCTAAAAGCCTTTTATTAGAACGCTGTGGCGCCTGATTCAGGCCCGGTCCCGGCCCAACCCAGCAGCTATGAAGAAAGACAGAAGGAACTTTTTCTAACTTCTTATTCTCTGTTCGTTGCTGTTACACTTCAGATCTTGAGGGAGCAACTGTAGCATCACCTGATCTCCCCCTGGGGATCAATAAAGTATTCTGATTGATTGTTTTCACTGTGAGGAGCATGACCTGGTGGCTTGGTTCACGTTGCGGGTCACGTGACTTGTATCAGTCGGGTCTGGAGTTGGTTTAGAGGTTGTTGGTTCCGGTCCTGAACCTGAACTTTGCAGGTTCCTGGATCCTGAGCCGGACTCTGCAGGACCAATAAAAACGTATTGATCATGTCGTTGACGTGATCCAGTGAGTCTGACTCATGACTCCTGTGACAGAGCGAAGCGTCTCCAGCTGTTTGGTGTTGACGAGCTGAAGGTGACTCACACTTCCTGTTCTCAGCTGTAATGACGCTCATTAAGACCCCACCCTCCAAACTCTTCCTCCTCCTCCTCCTCCTCCTCCTCTTCTTCTTCTTGTTTCACGCCACATTTTTCTCCCTCCTCCATCTGGCCTCATTTATCTCTTTAATCTTTTATTTTCTCCTGTTTGAGTGTTTTCATCACGTTCACCTGCCAAGCCACTGATTTATTGATTTATTGATTTATTGATTTATTCTTACTTCTATCACACACCTCATATTATCACATATAGTCACAAAGCAAGGAAACAGGACGAGAAACTTTAATGACATTTACACTCACGATGAGTCGACACAGGAAATTAAAACTATTTCAATAAGAGATAAATTCAGTTCAAGCTAACGAACGTTTCATGCTGCAGGTTGGTGAACGTCAGTACGAGCTCGGCGCCGTCAAGACGCACAGTTCGTCCACGACAAGAGAAAAATAACTGGGACACGAGCTACAGTTTATTCCACCTGCCCTCACGAGTCATTTCAGGGAATGTCACCTGTTCACTCCGACGCTTCTCATTGGAAGTTAATGGACAGTGAAGACGTTAAAATTAGTGGTTGATTAGAAATGATTCATTTTAAATCAGATTTAAACCCGTTTTTACATGTTTTATAAGTGAGACTTTATTCTTTTATTCATGTCAACCTTTTTCTGCAAAGTAGAATTTGAATATTCTGACGGTTGAGGTTCAGCTGGTTCACCTGAGAGCCTGAAATCGACCAATCACAGCCTCTTCACCAGTTTCTCATTCTGCCTTTTCTTTCTTTGAACTCTTTGCTCTCTGACAATCGGGACCATCGACCGTGACACTCGGTCCAATTAAAATCCTACAGTCTTTACATCCCGACCCCCTGACCCCCCACCCCCCCTGCCCTCGGTCTGAACTCTGACAGCGAAGGTTCAGGATCAGAGGCGGCGTTCATCCGCTGAACAAAACCAAGACCGTGACCTTTGTGAGTCTAATGGTGGGGGGTGGGGGGTGGGGTGGGGGTCTGTCCCCGCTGAGGACGAGTCACGTTTCTGCTCGTCGTCGACTCAAACTGAGACACATGTCCTCCTCTGACACTGACCTACAGTCAGACCCCCCCCCCCCCCCCCCCCCCCCCCCCCCCATTTGATGATGATGGCTGGTTCAGTTTAACATACACTGATTAGGAGCAGGTACACTCACACTTGTGCGTGCCCCTAGAGAGTTGAAGGTACCTGGTTGTAGAAGGGGTTTTATTTTGAAAAGCCCAGACTCTAATAATAGATAATGGATCTAATAATAACACAGTGAACCATCGCACACGTCTCAGCTCGGCGTGACTCCGCCTCCCTGTGAGAACTCGTCCAACGGCCGCTTTCCTCAAACTTTCCGCCTGAGTGTTTGAAGCACACTGACCTCCACAAAGTGAGCAACACATGAAACAAAGGGGGTGGGGGGGGGGGGGGGGGGGGGGGGGGGTCATTCTGGGTAAACTGGGCCTCACACCATTCAGAGAAAACAAGAGAGAGACCAGAGAGGACACACGGTCACAGGGACGGACATGAACCGGGCGAGGACGTCCGACAGCGGTTTCTAAGAGTTATAAATGAGCCGACCTCTGACCTTTACACTAACACACAGACAGATGGATGTTCAGATTTCAGATTTAAAGCTGCACTGTGAGTCGGACTCGACCCGCGGGATTCGCCAAACCCTCTCGTGACCCGTCGTGTGACAGTCGGCGAGGCATTCAGGGACCCAGTTCACCCAAATCTATTGTACGGTGGAGTTTACACTGGAGGTCCAAAACCCTGAACCAGTAAATAAGACCTCACATCACCTGAACCCTGCGTGGACCCGTCCCTCTAACAAAGACACAATACAGACTCCCGCCTGAACCGGGCCAAAGGAAACAAAGACACAAAGACGTTATTCAAACCAAAACCATCTTAAACTTCTGCTGCTCTCCGTCAAATCACTCAACTCCTCCTTTGTTCACAGGAAGATAAAAGGTGTGTGTGTGTGTGTGTGTGTGTGTGTGTGTGTGTGTGTGTGTGTGTGTGTGTGTGTGTGTTGACAGGTTCAGATAATCCAGTCAGTTTGAAAATGAAATTTAAAATAACGACATTCACAATCAGCTGCTTTAGATTCCAGCTTTGCGGATTAATAATCAATAAAGATGGTGAAGTATTTTCTTCAGGTGGAGTCGGATGAACACGAGTCACTAAACGAGGGTGGGGGCTGAGAGAAAAGTAAATGAAGGGTTCTTCCTCTGGGGAACATGAGCAGTAAATGAGGTTCAAATGTAGGAAATCGTGACGTCAGTCTCCAGGAGACCATGAATATTCACAGTAATTCAGATTCAGAGAAAAGTTGGATTTGATTGTTGTTTGAGAGTGTGTGAACTCGGAGCTTCAGAGGACACGGCGGAGCGAGACGCCCGACGCTGTGACCCGACACAATAGGCGGTTTGAATAGGAAACAATAGAGGCTGTAATATTTAATATTGAGCAGCTGTGAATCCCATCAGAGAGTGTGCTGTGTTTCATCAGCCTGTCAGACCACACTGAGGGCCTATTGTTGGACCTATATGTCTGCAGAGGTGAAGAGAGTTCCACACACACACACACACACACACACTGACTTCACTGTGTGTTTTAACTATTAAATTATATTTTACATTATTGTAATAAATCAGGAATCAAATAAAAATGAAGTTACTGTTTTAAACTTTCATAGATCCTTCAGGTCCTGGTTCTGTTCAGGGTCGACTCTTCATCTTCAGTTCGTTTACAGAGTCGTGTTAATTACAGCTGATTGTTTCCAAGCTGTCAGTCAAACTCATGAGAAACAGTCTGCAGCCGTGAGTCCTTCAGACGCTGCATTCATCTGTGATAATGATAATGATAATGATAATAATGATTATAATAATAATAATAATAATGACAATAATAATGATTATAATAATAATAATAATAATAATAATGACAATAATAATAATGATAATAATAACAATAATAATAATAACAATAATAATAATAATAATAATAATGATAATAATAATGAGAAATATGAATCTGAAATGAATGTTAAATGTAATGAAACATTAAGTTATATATGGCTAACTGTGCTAATAGCATCGCTGCATCTCTGCATCGCCATGGAAATAAAGCCCTGTGTGTTTCAGATTGTGTGTGTTTGTACGCAGTGTGTGTGTGGTGTGTGTGTGTGTGTGTGTGTGTGAGACGTTAACTACACACACACTCTTCTTCTTCTTCTTCCTTTGTGAACAGAGACATCAGTGACTTCCTCTGCTGCATCTGGATTTATTACATACACACACACACACACACACACACACAACACACACACACACACACACACACACGTAGCCACAGACGAGAGGTTTCAAAGCATAAAATCACTGACCTGAGGGTGTTTGTGTGTGTGTGTGTGTGTGTGTGTGTGAACATGTCCTGATACATAATGGTAATGTGATCAAAGTATTTACAATATCAGTTACACAGTGTGTAAATGTCCTCCATCTGCCTGTGAGTGTGTGTGTGTGTGTGTGTGTGTGTGTGTGTGTAAATGGTCTCCATGTGTGCAGACTGTGAGAGCTCTGCAGCTGGAGGGGACAATAACTACACACACACACACACACACACACACACATACACACACACTCACACTCACACTCAGCTGTGAGGTCAAAGTTCATACGTTAGCTGAATGGAAACTGTCCTGGTCCATTTCCACTGCTGTAATAGACGTGTGTGTGTGTGTGTGTGTGTGTGTGTGTGTGTGTGTGGTGTGTGTGTGTGTGTGTGTGTTGTACTTTCTCTACTGTTACTTGAGGAAGTCCTATGAACACTTCCTTCCTCTCCGACACACCCCCACGCTGCAGCAGCTGGAACATCTGGAGATGTGTCCTCCGTTGTCACATGTGTCTCTTGTGTCTTCAGATCATTAGATGTGAAATTCGCAGGTTTTGGAGTTTGTCCTTGAGGCGACGCTTCTCAGTTTGGAGCAGGGTAGATATGGAGGAGGAGGAGGCACTACCTGTAAGGACAAAGATCCAGATGTGATGATGCATTACACCAATGGGATGAAATAGTCTACACTTCCTGTCTCCTGAGTGGGCGTGGTCTTGATTTCTTGTTCAGGTCAAACACTGGATACAGTTTGAATTTACGCCTGATTTTGCCGCTTGTTTTTATCCGATCAACGCAGAACTGGATGATATCATATAATAACAACAACAACAACAACAATAACAACATGTGACTAGTGATCAGGTCACATGATCAGACTCAGACCTGCATGTCGTCCCCCGACTTCCTGTCTGTCTTTACTGTCACTGTAACAAACATGATCTTATACCTGATGCTTCAGGTTGAATTTGCTGCAGATTGTAAACTCTGTGATGGAGAACTGTTACATGAATAAATGATGTGAAGGTGTGCGTCACCTGTGTTCAGATTAATGAGACGTCACCTGAGATTAGAAATGAGCAGAGACACATTACAGACGTTTCCTGTTTCTCTCAAATTAAACTCAACAGTTGAATTTTTATTTGGAAAATTCAAAAGAAGAACAATTTTACTATTTAATTCATTTTCATTGATGTTAGAGAGAAATGTGATTAATATGAAAATGTTTTGTGTGTGTGTGTGTGTGTGTGTGTGTGTGTGTGTGTGTGCAGCAGGGTGGAGCTTGCTCAGCTCTCTCTGGAGACATAAAAGTTTAAAGCAGATCTGGATTTTATTTTACTGTCTCCTGCTTTTCATTTTCCCTCCGAGTGTGAAAAGATTTTCCTGGTTTCCCCTCTCAGGAGCCGGCGAGCGGCGGCCGGTCAGGCTTCGTCCTGCCCAAGTGTCCTCGAGCAAGGCACCGAAACCCTGACCTCCCTGTGCAAAACTCACACTCACATGTTTGGCATATTTGGAAACTTTCAGATCCCCTTATTAAAGCCTGAACAGATCATTTCGCTCCACTGACAGTGAGGATGTTCCACGGTCTGAAAAGCTCCTGTAGGTCCTGCCTGCTGCCCTCAGTGTGGTCTGACAGGCTGCACAGCCTCATAAAACACAGCACACTCTCTGATGGGATTCACAGCTGCTAAATATCAAATATTACAGCCTCAAACTGCGTATTGTGTCGGGTCACAGCGTCGGGCGTCTCGCTCCGTCGTGTCCTCTGAAGCTCCGAGTTCACACACTCTCTGATCCTCACTGCTCGTAGGTTCCTGTTGCTTCCAGGGTGAAACCATCCCGGGGTCGTTCACCTGTCTCACAGTTTATTTCTGAGTAAAATGACTCGTCATATTATATATGTATATTATATATTATAAATGTCCCTGGTTTTCATTTGAGAAATCTGGTCACCTGATCAAACTGCTATTTCTCAAATTTTAGGTCCCAAGATGATAAGAAGTTTAAGAGTCTTTCTTCCAACGTGAAACACATCAGGTCTAATGTAACGACGGTGAATCAGCTGTTAGAGGGTGAAGTCTTTTCTGTTTTGGTTGTTAGGCTAACAGTTTCCTTCTGTTTCCAGTCTTTGTGCTAAGCTAGGCTAAACACACCCCGGGCCGATGTCAGTGTGGTCCTTTAAGGTCAGTGACCAGACTTCACCGTCACGCTCCTAAGGCATTGTGGGTCATAAAACTGCACTGTTCCCATGAGCCTTTGCGTCTGGATGAGCTTCAGCTGTGGGTGTGTGTATGTGTGTGTGTGTTTGTGTGTGTTTGTGTTATGTATATGTCAATGTTTGGATGAGTGTGTGTGTGTTGTCTGAAGTGCTGCCACAGGCGGACGGGTGTGT
>NC_079383.1:23189587-23199587 GCF_021018895.1 Seriola aureovittata
AAACTCTGACGACATGTTTTCTGAATGCAGCTGGAAGCTGGACGGGGGAGGTGATGTGACGGTGGGTCAGGTTACATTGAAAGTTTGTCCAGATGAGATTGTGTTACGTTCTGGATTCAGACCAGAGTCCACCTGTTGAGTATGTGGAGAGCGCATAGTCCCGGAGGAGACTTTGGAAGTTGAACCCTGGAGTTTGGTTGATTCATTAAGTCTAATGTCTGAAGTCAGATAATGTAACATGACGACACAGAAAAAAAGATTCATTCTTCATTCAGTCTGAATCACTTGAACTTGACAAACGCTCACACTAACTGTTTTGAATGAGCTGCAGAGTCTTTTCCTCCTTCACACAGAGCAGAACTCCTCTGGAAACAAACTGAGGTTTTTGTTTCCATCCTCTGCAGGAATCCCCCCAAACAACAAGAGCTGGAAACTTTCTGCAGCTGGAAACTTTCCCACCAGGAAACAACAAAATAAAGCTCTGCAGAGACCATCACAGTGTGTGTGTGTGTGTGTGTGTGTGTGTGTGTGTTGCATGCAATAGCTACTCTGCATATTTGCAGCAGTGTGTGTGGAGCTGAAGGGTCAGACGGGACGTTTCACCTCACTTCACCCGTCTGCAACTCAAGTTTATATTTAATCTGAAAAGAACGGAGGAAAAATAAAAACAGCAGTCAGTGTGATGACATCATCAGGTTGGATGACATCACAACAGTACGTCAGCTGACACCCTCAAGGATTGCCCAGCTGATTCCCACCAGATGTCTCCAATTTGATTCATGTTGATGTCTGTTTGGACCTTAAAGGTGGAGTTAGTGTTTCTAATCCAACACATTTTTGTCAGATTCAGTGAGTATCTGCTCGCTGTTTGTGTGTGTGTGTGTGTGTGTGTGTGTGTGTGTGTGTGTGTGTGAGACTGAGTAACACAACACTATTCCAGCCAATCACCAACAGGGGGCGTTCATGCTTGTGGACAGGACAGAAGAAGAGACGAGGGGAGATGAGGGAAGCAGGAACTGAGAGCGAGAGACGGTAAATCAGGCTCATGCTAACAGACAGTGACTATTTAAGGACGACCAGGCGAAGGAGAAGGAGCAGTCGACACGTCTGTCGCTGCCAGACCAGGTGGAGTTTTGAATGGCGACGTTAAGGCGAATACATGGAGGTGAAGGTGGCGTGTCCACAGCTCAATCGCATTGTCAAGACAGAGCACGGACTTATCCACTGAGACCAGCCCGCACCCTGAATGACAGGCACATGGAGAGGGCAGGAAAAAACTCAAAAAAACGTAATGGATGTTTTGACGGTCCACCGACCCGTCCAGTCCGACTGTGATGGAGAGACATGAGAGAGGGGAAAGGCCTGAAGACAGATGTGGACTTTGCTCTGCACCGGTGTAGTTACCTGTCGCAGACTTTCTAGTTGGTGTGATGTTAGGAAGCTTTAGTGATGAAGAAGGATAGGTGTTAGGAGAGGACAGTAGAGGTTGAGATGGAGAGGAAGGACAGAGGGAAACAGAGGAGCAGAGGAAAGGAGGAGTGAGGAGGAGGAGCATGAAGGTGTCATATTTGTGGTCCAGTGGGAGACTCGACTGTGGGAAGAGGGAGGGAGGAGACCCTGCAGAGTGAGGACCTCAGAGACACTGCAGTCTAGACACACTTAATACCAGGGATTAACACACACACACACACACACACACACACACACACACACACACACACACACACACACACACACACACACACACACACACACACACACACACACACACTCTGAGTGTTGAAACCTGCTGATTAGTGGAAAGATGTTTGTGAAGATATGTGGTGTTGAAACTGGCGGCCATGTTGTGTTTGAGAGCCTCTGTTTAAACTCTCATTTGTCTTCGCCGCTGCTGTTCTGATGCACGTCACCTCCGTCATCACTGGTCACCAATGCTCGTCTCTGATTGGCTGCCAGCTGTGTGTTAATATCATATATATATGTGTGTGTGTGTTTACCTCAGCAAAAGCTCAGGTCGACAGTTTAACCTCCGCTCTATTAACCTGCAGGTAACCATGGCAACACTGCTAATGCACCAGCCACTTAATAGACTCAGTGGTACCTTGACAACCTCCTCCTTAACAACTGCAACCATCTCCACCACCTCTGAGACGCCCTTAAAGGCCACTTAGACCTCTTCAAAACCTGAACCACCTCATAGACCTCTACCACCTCCTCAAATGTCTGGAACATCCTCAAAGACCCCCACTGGTTCAGGTCACCAGTTTAACCTCTGGGGCCGGGGCTTATAGTTACCATGGCGATGTATGTCGGTAAGAACTGAACCGCCTGAAGTTACCTCGCCAACCACATGCTCCAGGCCTGTGGTCTGTTAACCTGCAGGTAATGTGATGCTGGAGAGGATGATCTGTTACCTAGCAACAGATTTACCAGCTGAGACATCCCTTCTGTTGCGCTAGTTTGAAACGAGCTAGCAGTCACTAAGAACTGAGGGGGCGACTCCACCGGTTGTGACCCAGTTTCTCACCTGATTTATTACCTCAGTAAACGTTTTCCTAGTGAGTTTATGGTCTCAATCGACGGTTTAAGTCTTCTTCAATACAACATCATGTTTGTTTTTCAAATGAGGTTCCACTTAGAAGAAAATGGACGATAAAGCAGGGTAAGTTTTAGGGCGTGGCTACCGTGTGATTGACACGGGGGGGGCGGAGTTTTGTGTCGGGGCTCGGACTCGTCATCGGTTTCTTCTGGTTTCAAAAAAAGATGGCGGCGTACAAAACGCAAACTCGAGGCTTCAAAATGCCAGTTCACAAACCGGTGGGTGACGTCACGGTGGGTTGCCTCTTGTGTAAGCGTGGGTGATTTACCCCTGACTCCAGCCTCGCAGGCAGCAGGCTCCTTTACTGTTTGACAGGTATAAACTAATTGAATTTTTAATAAACTAACAGAAATAATCACTTTAAGCTCAGAAACAAACAGAAGCGCTGAAGCCTGATTGACTTTCCACAGAAAAACAAAAGTGCAGCTCAGTGTTTAGTCTCTTCTTTTCCCTCCGGTCGAGGAGACAAAGACCTTCTGGGAGAGAAACAACCAAACTGAGCTGATCTGGAAATTCCTGCACTGGATTGTTTTCTAGCTTCAACCAGAGATGACTCACAGTGGGTAATGACTGCACGCACACACACACACACACACACACACACACACACACACACACACACACACACACACAGTTCAGGCACACGGGCAAAATATTGCATGCAAACTTCAGTACACACCCCAAAACATACACATAATTAAAGCACCCACATACATCACATATATACACGTGAACCGAGGAAAAGGCTGCTGGGAAATTAAATTACTGCTTAAAACTGTCACAAAAAAACAAAGAAGTCGTCTTCCATCAACACACACACACACACGCGCTTTCATCAGCTGGTTTTTATTTCGGACAGAATGACGACACGCTTCAGCCTCATGCAAATGAAACCGTTTAATTCTAATAAGTAATAGGTCACAGCCACGCTCAGTCGTCTCCAACATGTTTTCATCTTCAACATCTTTACACGCCAACTCACTGTGTGTGTTCGCAACACAGAGTGTGTGTTACCACGTCAGGTGGTTTGGTTTTCTCTAAGTGTGAGCTCAGAAACTCATTTCAGTCTCTTGTCTCCAGGATCTCATTCCTTCAGTCACTACCCAGAGCTCACGGGCGCAGGTGAGGCTCGCAACGAAGGTCGACTGGTGAATCAAGAGCTTTGTCCTGCAACTTCACCTCAAACATCTGACTGCTGGGAACCTCAGGAGCTCTGCAGGTTTCTGATCACAAACCAAAGTCCTGGTGATGAAAAGTCCCAGGTCATCCATTAAATAAAGAAAAAATAATAAAGATAATGAAAATAAAGTTACAGAAAGGACCTTTAGCTTTGGTTTGTCTGTGAGTCAAAACCCTCTGTGGTCTGAAGTCAGACGCTACTGTGTGTGTGTGTGTGTGTGTGTGTGTGTGTGTGTGTGTGTGTGTGTGTGTGTGTGTGTGTGTGTGTGTGTGTGTGTGTGTGTGTGTGTGTGCGTGCGTACGTGCGTGTGTGTGTTCTTGTACGAGGCCCAAATGACATCATGCAGATAGAAACCTAACAATAACCCTGAAGTCTGTTTTTCTTCAGTTAAATTTGACTGTAACTTTTTTCAAGAAGATATTACATCATAAAATATTCTTATTTTATCATTAATATTTGTACTTTTAATTGTTTATGTGTGTGAATTAATTGTCTATGTCCCTTTAAGATCATCAGAGATGAGCCTGGATTTGACTCCAGGAATCACTGATTCACCGTCTTTCAATCAGAATTACATGAACAATATGGAGAATAAAAGCGCTCTGTAAACAGCTGTGAAACCCCTGTATCTGTATGTCTATATTAATGAGTTCAGCAGCTTTTCAGCCTCTTCTTTCTCCTGGTTTTGTTTTTGCAGCTCATTTCCTGTTCCTGTTTTCAGAATAAAAGCTGTGAACAACCTCTGTCCTCTACCTGCACAGTCAGAGCAACTGGAGGAGACCAAACACAGAGCTAAAAAGAGCGGGAACACTTTCTAATACAGCCTGAGATTTACAGAGTAATAATGAGGTATAAATAAAATACCGAGCGATTTCTGCCCCTAGTGGTCAGATAAAGTGATTCATGCAGCTTTAACATCGAGGTTAAAGGTGACGACGGAAAGAAAACATGAAATCATCAAGTGACAGCAGGAAGTCTGCAGTGTTTTCATCCTGTTGATAGGTAGAAATAACACAGGTGTGGCCTGCTGTAATATTACACACACACACACACACACACACACACACACACAGCTGGCTGTCTCTACCTGCTGTAATAAAGCCACAGGTAGCAGCATGTCTCCGGTGTCCTGTGGTGTAAGACATCTTTATTTTAGCAACCGCCCACATGTTACATGACTGTGTGTGTGTGTGTGTGTGTGTGTGTGTGTGTGTGTGTGTGTGTGTGTGTGTGTGTGTGTGTTGCATCACCAGGATTCCCCCCAGGAACAAACTCCTGGCAGTCTACATCAGACTGGGTGGGACACAGAAACACACACACACACACACACACACACTCGACGTGACTAACACCCGTCGTCGGGGGGGCGGGGGGGTGGGGGTTGGGGGTGGCATTGAGACCATGATGCATCTGATCAGCTGCTGCTTCATCAGTCTGTTGTGACCCGTGTCATCGCCCTGCGTCCAGTCTGAGGTCAGAGGTCAAACAGAACGAACCTGCTGTAGAAAACTGAAGTCTCTCCTGTCAATATGAACTTCACAGAGATCTTCAGTTTGTATCTGAGAGGTCTCACTCTGAACCACAGTTCTGGACCGACCGGCGAACAGGTTCGTGAGGCAAAAACAAAACCACAACACTCCATCACTGACTCACCACAAGTGAATCCACAAGTTTGATTCCCACTTAAAGTTTGATCTGCTTCAGTTTGACCGGAACAACACACACACACACACACACACACACACACACACACACACCACAAGTACACTTACTTTCTCTGACTTTCTCAGGGTGATTCAGACAATTACTCATGGCTCACACGTGTGTGTGTGTGTGTGTGTGTGTGTGTGTGTGTGTGTGTGTGTGTGTGTGTGTGTGTGTGTGTTCCCAGGTCATACTGTTTGTCTGGCCGTCTGTGTGTTTGTGCGTGATGATGTGATGCGTGGGCGGGTCGACATCAGTGTGTGTGTGTGTGTGTGTGTCAGTGTGGGCTGTACATGAGGTAAAGATGGGCATCTCAACAGTCTGTCTGACAGTGTGTGTGTGTGTGTGTGTGTGAAAAAGAGAGAGAGAGAGAGACAGAGAGAGAGACAGGTCACTGAGCTACTTTGGTAGAGGGACATAGAGACAGACAGAAAGAGAGAGAGCGAGAGAACGTCACCCGAAATACCCACGCCCATGTCCGACCCTCTGATCCATCGCACCCTCAACACACACATGTCTAGACAGACCATCTGACCAATGCACATGTATACTGTATGGACCAATACACACACACACACACACACACACACACACACACACAGATGGCCAGACGGAGCATGTGGTCTCTGCAAAAAACACCTAAAAATATTGGAGATCACATGAAAACTATCATCACAGAGCAACAAACACGAGACACAAGATGGGGAGATTAGATTACCTCCCTTTAATTAAGGTGCTGGATCCTCCTACCAATGGTGTAATTTCCATTTTGGGGGTGGGGGTTGTTTCTGTGTGTGTGTGTGTGTGTGTGTGTGTGTGTGTGTGTGTGTGTGTGTGTGTGTGAGGGGGTTGGGGGGGGCATCATTCTGTAAGCCTCTCTGAACATTGTTTTTCTGTCCAGCTGCTGTCGTCCACATGAGAAAAGATCTGAGTCCACTCACAGCAAAGAGCTTCATGAGCTTTGAATAGACTCTGTGACTCTGAGAGCCTTTATGCTAAGCTACGCTAACCAGCTGCTGCCTGCAGCTACATATTCACTGCACAGACACAAGTGCAGATCTCAAACTGACCCGAACATCAACCTTCCCTGCACCTGATTGGACAAACTTAACTCACCTGTCCTCTACAAAATAAAAGCCCAGCCGAGTCAAACGTCAGCTTCAACGTGCAGAGCATCAAACTCTGTTCAGTCACATTCCTCTCGTTCTGTACATTCCTCTGCAGGTTAACAGATCCCAGACCAGCCTGGACATGTGGCAGCTGAGGAGATGATTTATTACGTTTACAATCTCACATTTGCAGCAGAGAAACAGATTTGATTTTTTATGTGGACAGAAAAAAGCCGAGTCAGTGACAGAAAGAGGTGGAAGTCAGTATGTTGCTGCTGTTGTACTGGAAGGTTTTAATCCCCAAACGTTGACTTACAGGAACAATAAAATCTGCTCCTCCACCACACTGTCCTACAGTTTTATAAACCTCCGACTTCACTGTATGTACATCACATATATGACAACGTGTCATCAGCATTCGCATGTTTCTTTGTATCAGATTCCTCTGTAACTTGACCTCAGACTCTTGGAAAACAAGGTGAACACAACTGGGTTTGTGTGGCTTTTAGCAGCAGTTGCCATGGAAATAACAACCTGGATACGGTCACCAGTGTAACTAGACACAGCTTGACTAGAGAAGTGGTGCTACCACCTCGAGATGGAAAGAGAAATTTCATCATGAAGTTGTGTGATTTATTCATTCTGTGTGAAAGTGATGGCAGGCCATAAATAATGCACGTTAAAGGAGCTATTTGTAAGTTTTGCTAATGCTACATAGCTAATGTTAGCAGCTGTTTACTCACGAGTCTAGAAGAAATGTGAGTTCAGCATTAAACTTCATTCCTTTACTCACCAACATCTGTCTCCAGAGGTGGAAATCAACCCTCTTGTTTTGCTTCTATTTCTTTCACTTGTTTTCATCTACTGAAGTTAGCATGCTAACAAGCTAGCTCCAGCCTGTCACTTTCCGATACCGAGTCACTGTAGTGTCCAGTGTGTCCTGAAGACGTAGCTGTTCAGAGGACGTGTTATAACCTCTTGTTTTGTAAACACTATGATGGCTGAAGCTCTTGGCAGGACTAGTAAATAAACAACTGCTAATGCTAACGTTAGCAATATAACAATAGCTCCTTTAAGAAAGAGTGAAGCTGCAGTACTTTCACTCGAGTACTGCTCCGACTCCATTGTGTTCAGTTTGAGATTTTACCAAAACATGATTAATTGTCTGTTTTGGATTTGACCTCTCACCTTTACCTTTTTTACCATACGACTGGATAATACATTCATTAGAAAGCAGAAGAAGAAGCATCTCTACAGTTCAGATACAGAAATGTTTCAGGCAGTCGGACTGTCGTCACGACCTTTACGTAAAAGCGACTCGGGTGTTGAGACATGAGGCCGGCGTGTTGAGCTGCCGTCAGATCAACGTCAGCAGGTGCACGACTGGAAAAGGTTGTTTTTAGTTCCTGTCTTTTATCAGCACACTAAAACACACATTCCTCACACAGCTGTCAGTGTCGATGTGACCGTAAAGTCCTGAATCTCTTACCCTCCTCTTTACCTGCCCTCCCCTCTAATCCCTTTATTCTCTCTCTTTCTCTCAGCGCTTCCTGTCTGTCTGGGATCGCCGTCGGCCACATGGCCTCATGGGAAACCCAGTGTTCGGTTGTGGCCAATCAGACTGATTGTATCTGACATCTCCTGCCTGAGAGCACCGTGTTCCTCCGCCCTGTGTGTGTGTGTGTGTGTGTGTGTGTGTGTGTGTGTGTGTGTGTGAAACCAGACTTTAAAAGACAACAGTTGACTCTTTGATGACAGATATTTTTGGCGCCTGCAGAGTTCACTCACGATGCAAACGGACATCAGGGTCAGGTGAGTGTTTTCTGATTCCACCAAACCATCGTTGTGTGGATGTAAGATACGTTAAAATGTCTGATGCTTCTGACTGAAACAAACTTTGTATGTTACATTCAAGTTAAAAGTTAATTTAATCAATATGTAACGAGCTCAGAATAATCTGACGTTTGGGCCTGAACAGCTTCAAGCTTCTATAAACAATCAGAAAACATTAAGAAATCAAACTATTGTTGAACCAAATGATAACAGCTGAACCTGGACTCAATCAATACTTCCTCTGTGTGTGTGTGTGTGTGTCTGCTTTACTCATCACTGCAGTCTGAGGTGATGTGTTAACAGGCAGGAAGTAGGAAGTGTCATTATACTGTCAGACGCACACACACACACACACACACACACACACACCTGCTGTGAACACACAGACTTAACACTGTCACTGTTACATTTATTCAAAGGTTATTTTATGTGATTTTGAATCATTGTTGTCAGATATATCATGAATGTTATTGGTCGGTCAGACAACCAATCACGTTAGTGCCCCAGTGTTTTTCGACTATGATTTTTACATGTAATCTCTTCAGCTTCAGTCTTCAGTTTCTGCTGAGGATGAACATTTGAACATTTTTGTCGTTGAGCCACCTGCAGTTTTGATTTATGGTGGGAAGGTTTCCCTCCTCTCCTCCTCCTCCTCCTTCTCTTCCTCCCTCGTTCCTCATCTGTCCATCCTGCAGACGTTTTTCAGTGTCTTTCTCCTTTTAAATGTCAGCAATGCAGGGCCATAAAACATCTGCCCAAAACACACACAGACACACACACACAACACACACACACACACACACTGGCTTCAGCCTGCTAATCCTTATATAAGGCTCTTGGGGTTTGTGGGGTCAAGGTTTCTGTGAGTCTTTGTAGGAAATTCAGGTGAAATTTACAATCTTATTTTGGCTCACAGACGGAACCTCAGCTCTCCTGCAGCGGAGGGGAAGCCCTACAGAGTGTGTGTGTGTGTGTGTGTGTGTGTGTGTGTATCGCACTGAAAATTAGTTTTAAACTGAATTACAGAGAACTGAACAGAAACATAACGAGCAGCCCAAACCTGAGTAGAGTCCGTTTTTCTGGGTTTCCCCCACATAGCTTTCTTTCATTGTGATGTTGTTGTACCAACACGTTTCCCCCCGTCTTGTTTCCCCTGTATCCTCAGAGCTGAAGTTATTCCTCCCTCCCACTAAAACACACACTCGTTGCTCCCATCTCCTCCACGGTCTCGTTTTCTTCCATCGCACCTACCTTTAAGTATCAGCTGGAATCAATTAGTATTTTATTTGTACCTTACACTGCAACTTGCAGGCTGCGTTATAAAGTGTTCCCACATTTTCTACAGTGAGCTCGTTTGTTCCTTCTTGAATCGTTAACAGGAACCATCATCATTTTCAAGTCAAGAGCTTGAAGTGACGACAGCGACGAAGATCCTGATTGGTCCTGAGTGGTTTCTCATACAGATGTAAAGTTAAAGCACGTTCAGTCCCTCCTGACATCCCTGTCCTCAACAAGACAGGGAGTGATAACAGTAATTAATACTTTTATAATGAAAGACTTGTAATAAACAGTAGA
>NC_079383.1:23207087-23227087 GCF_021018895.1 Seriola aureovittata
ATCCATCCATCCATCCATCCATCATCATCCATCCATCATCCATCATCCATCTCATCCATCATCCATCTATCCATCCATCCATCATCCATCCATCATCCATCCATCATCATCCATCCATCCATCATCCATCCATCATCACCCATCCATCCATCATCCATCCATCATCCATCCATCATCCATCCATCATCCATCCATCATCATCCATCCATCCATCCATCCATCCATCATTCATCTATCCATCCATCCATCATCCATCCATCATCCATCCATCCATCCATCCATCCATCATCATCCATCCATCATCCATCCATCCATCATCCATCCATCATCCATCATCCATCCATCATCCATCCATCCATCCATCCATCATCCATCCATCATCCATCCATCATCATCCATCCATCATCATCCATCCATCCATCATCCATCCATCATCCATCCATCATCCATCCATCATCCATCATCCATCCATCATCCATCCATCATCCATCATCCATAGAGGTGTAGGAAACTAAACTTTGACTTCCTGTTTCGACCTGATAGAAACTGAAGTGAAAAAGATTTGTTAGTTCATTTTTGCTGAAGCTTTTTGCGTGACATGTTTTTCCTGTCAGATTGATCCGAGCAGAGCTGATCACTGATCACTTTGATTGTATGGAAGCACTTCCTTTAACTGTTTGAACCTTGAAGGTTCCTCGTGAACAGAGCAGAGATTATTATAAAATATTAGTCCTTCATCTGGTTAAAATGTTGAAATGCTGAGGTGTTCTCACTAAAGCTGAGGAACTTTAGATGTGAGGGTAATGATGGACATCATGTGACTCAGGAACCTGAACCTCTGACCTCAACGAGACGCGAGGTCAAACCTTTAACTTGAAATAAGTGAATGAAATCTTCCTCCATGACTAAACATTGACTTACGCGAAAGCATAATTTCCACTTTTTGGCTTTATAAGATTCAGGAGACCTTTTAGAGCGATTACCAGCGTTAAATGGACTGAATTGGGTATAATTTAATTTAATTGTTGGTTTTAAAGTCCCGCTGTCTGCACAAACGGCCTGTACCTGCTCTTTTCCTCTCGTTCAGCTGTTTTCAGAGAATTTGCTCAGTGACACGGAGGAACAGAGATGCTTCAGGACGGTATGTATGTTTTATATATTAGACATAGACATACGTTAAACATATATCCATCCCAAAGCCTGTCAGTATAAGCTGATATATACAGGAGAGTCCAAAAGGTTCATATAGACATGTTGAAAATCAATGAGAAATTCATTTAAAAAAACATATAAAACATGTAAATTTTTACAGATATGTTGTTTTAATGAACTTGCATATATAGATTAAATATATATCATTAACATATATGCTCACAACATGTTATACCATATAAGAATTCATAATATAGATAGTTAGAAATTTACAATTACAATCGTACAAATTTTACTATGGGTATTTCATATATGTTATAAAGCTTTGTAGGATTATATGTGTGATAATAATATATCCCCTTGTAGATGAGATATATGAAAACATCAGTCTTGATATAGGGACATACATGTCATATATTACATTTCTGTATGGGCGTACATATCTGCGAGTCTGACTTCTCCTTTTAATTCAAAGAGGTATAAATCTGCCAGGAACCTAAAATGACACAGACGCCTAAAAATATGAACAAATCTTTCGTCATAATCAGTCAACAGTGTTAGTGAGGAATCAGTGTTTCACAACAACAGCAGAAAAATGTAAGAAATGACATGTCTGTTTACATGTAGAGCGATTTATCTCAACTGGATTTTGTGCCTTCTTCACTGAAAGTCTGTAAATCCTGAAAATGAAAATCAGATGTGTTTCCTCAGCTTCTCTCGACACCATGTGTAAATAAAGTTATGCTGCTGTAAATGAAACATGCTGTGTGACAGCAGAGGGTTAAACATCGCCCGTCTCCGTGTCACCTTCTGCCTGTAACTGTTTCCACAGTCGGACCGTCTGACTGTTACTTTGTTGGAGGTTGACGTAAGCAGGCGGCGGTTTTCAGCAACTTCCAGGAAGTGAGAAGGATGTACTGCAGCACTTTGTATCAGCAGAGCGAACACACAACAATACTTTGTGTACGTGAGGGCTGAAGCTGCAGGTCTGGACTGTGAGGGTCAGCAGGGCCGTTTCATACTAATCACGTATATTTATATTTATTCTTAGTAAATGCTGCAGTAACTTTACCAGCCTCTTAAAATCAACACTTTTTAATGTCATTTTCACTCATTTGGCAAACCTGAACGAAAAGAGCTGCCAGGCCAAAACTCAATTAATAAATGCAGAAATAAATATTTACATACATAAATTAATGCAAATAAAAACATTTTGGTAATAAACATTTATTTATTTATTTATGCATTTAGTTATACTTATGTCATTTTTTGTCCTTCCTAAAACTGCATCAGCTCATCACCCACTTCCTCCTGCAGCCTCCCACAGGTGCCCCAACCCTTCTCTCATGGAACACGGTAAACACCTGTCCTGCAGCTGGTGATTGACAGAGGCAGTAACCAATAGCAGCGCTTTCTCTGACTGGAAGACTCACGTCATCGGCTCGCGCGCTCTCCGTCTTCACACAGGCCTCCTGCTGTGACACCCGAACGGATGTTTACGGAGAGGCGTCCATTTTGTAGCCGGAAAGCTAACGCTCAGCTAACCGCTGACAGGGAGCCGGAGGGAGAGAGACGGATGAAATGTGGAGATCATGAGGATATCCGTAACTCGGAATACTTCTATAAGAAGCCGTGTGGTCTGACGCAACAGGACGGAGGAACGGACACAAGGTCGGACTTCACGATGCTGGTAAATATGAATGAGTTGTTTTTCTCTGAGCGGTTGAATTGTGGAGAGCTAACGAGCTAACCAGGTATAGCATGTCAATACTGACAGGTTTAAAGTTTACACCTGTGTCAGTGTTGTCAAGGTTTGGTGTAAACTGTGTTAAATCAAGATGGAGGGCAGGGCAGAGACACTGCAGCCAGACACTGATCCCTTTAAATTGTTTACATGGTAGAATTTTAATCTTGATCATTATGAAAATGTTTGTTCATATGAAGCATTTTAAACCTTAAACCTCTGAGTGTGTCTCTTCACAGTGCTGCTGTCAATGATTTGAACACATGAACGTTTTAAAATGAAAAATAAAAAAATCACTCCCATATGCAGATGTGGGATATATCAAATAAAAAATATATAAATAAAAACATATAAAAATAATACATAAAACCTATTAGAAATAAAAACTATTTCCCATACAAATATGTTTGTTTATGTATATTTATATTGTAGACATATGTTACATAAATATATGTCAGTATATGTTGAAACAATAAACAGTCGAGTCCAAAAGTCCAAAGATAGACTGAAAATAATAAGAAGTATTACGTTTCTGTAAGGGCTGTACTACTTTATCCTTCCTGGTTCTGATTCCTGAACTTGTGCATCTGCTGCTACTGATACGTGTGTGGACGTGATGGCTGTCATTGTTGTAGCATGGCTCAGGTTAAACTCTGGGATGTCACAGATTCTTTCTTTTATTATCTAATTTGACTGTCAGTCAAATCTGTGAATAAATAACACCAGCTCCACTAACCGTCCTGACACCAGCACCACCCTCCAAATTAAAGCCTTGCTTGTTTTTGCATTTCATTTTCACTGAAAAAATATACAAAATGATGATGATGTGATTTTTGCTGGGTTTGTACCAAACAGTCATGTTCCCTCATGTTTGGAGAATATGATTTATAGTTCGGGGCGTCTCTGTAGCACCACAACGCTTCATTTATGGTCTGTTGTTGTGACACATTGTACCTCAACAAAAAAGAAATTGCAGTTCCCATGATTTGGATGTTGCACTTGGCCACATTTTGATTTTGATAATATGTCGATGAGTTGTTCAGCTCTAGTATTTACCAGAAATCAGCTCTTCCAGGAAAACTGCTGTTTCATCCAGGTGTGAAACTATACAGTGTATTATATTATATCATATTATATTATTCTTTTTGGGCATTTTTAACCTTTATTCTGATAGTTGCAGTGAGAGAGAGAGAGAGAGAGAGAGAGAGAGAGGATGACATGCAGCAAAATAAAGTACATGTCAGTGCATACACTCGTGCGCTCGCTGTTACCTGATCCAGTATTTAGCCAGTATCGGACATGTCTGGGATGAGTGTCTGTGTAGCACAGCCACAGTGTCATGGAGGACCAGCGTCAGGTCTGATGCAGCTGCTGCTGGATTCGCTGCACGTCGTCCTGGAGCTGGTGAAAAGGCAGAGAGCAGTAAAACCGGAGTGAGCTGAGAAATGAGATGAAGTCTGAGAGACGACAGACAGTGAGTGAGGTCACTGCCTCTGCATGAACATGAGCTGATAATAATGTGTTCTCAGAGGTGATGTGGACGCTGATAGCGGGGGCGTTCCTGATGGGAAACAAATGGCAGCAGTTAATCAAAGTGCGGCTCAGACTGAGTCCAGATCACCGCACACAGGTTTTTGGACTTACTGTATTTATGTCATCCGTTTGGCATGCTGCTTTCTGTCTCACTGACGAAACATTGAGAAACATCTTTCCTGTTTTTTGCTTTATTTCTTTCTTGGCTGGAAATCAGAGGAGGAGCCGGTCCGGACTGTGGACCGAGCTGCTTATCAATAAACTGACTGACTCCTCTGAACCGCCGGCTGCGAACCAGCCGCTCTCAGATATGGAGTCCCAGAGGGGACACGAGTCCAGACTGTTTCTGTGTACGTTCTCTAGGTTGTTCCAGACAGTTTAAAACCCAGGACGAACACTAGGATGTGACTAATATTTACCTCTGTGCATCAAATATACAGATGCATAGATATTTGTCCGTCCTCTGGAGCTGTGACAGTTAGTGAACCGCTTTAACTGATTAATCATGTGGGAGATTTGGCGGTGAAAGCTTCAGACAGTTCCTGCTTCTAACTGTGCTGAATCCGTCCGAGCCTGATTGAGTGTGACTCAGTGGAAACACGGATCTGTAAACTATAAACTGAACCCTGCAGGAGATAAAAGCTCCCAGCAGAAGCCTGATTAACATCTCAGACCAGCGTTCAAACACAGAATGTGTTTTCCATGAAGGACTGTAAATCAGTTTGAGGTTCGGAGGCCTCGGCCTCAGCCGGGGCCAAACCGCCGACCTCAGATACAATCCAGCCGACCTGAGGCTGCGTTCCTGCCGCCCCGTATGGCTTTCTGTGGTTGAACAGAACCTCGGGTTATCCCCGTGTACATTTCATGCCGCGATGAAAATAGCTCCAGAGGAAATCCAGCCTCTGCATCTGTTTCTCTCAGACTTTCCTCAGCTGCTGAGGAAATGAGGTTTCAGTTAAAGGAGGAAGCAGAGCTGTGCTTTTTCCTCGTTATAATAATTATAGTGATACTAATATAACCAACGGGAGACCGCTAGTGGTGAGACTGATTTTTGTGACACCTCGGTGAATAAGAGAGAAGTGTTGAAGCGTTGCTCTTTGTCTCCCTGAGCTCTGACTCCAGATCAGTGTTATTCCTCCTGGTTGTGGTTCGTTGTCTAACGTAACACGGCGGGAAAGAGGCGTTACAACGTTTTGATTGAGTTACTGAAACAGAAAGTTTGAATCTGTGAATATCTTTCCGACTTTACTGAAGTATAATTATCTCGTTATATTGGGTTAATAAAAACCACTTTTCTCCTGATAATATCTCGTCATGTGGAGATAACGAGCTTTGTTTTCTTGAGGTAACGGGACACAGATATCTGAGCGTCTGTAAATGAGAAACTACTGAAGTCCATTAAGTTTTTGGCCCAAATGATTTTATTGCTCCAAAGTTGCATCATAGTTTTGGGGGCGGAGTTAAAGCCATGAGTTTGAGAGGGGACTGGGTTTTTACACTCAGTGCTACAGAACAGACGCAGTATCGTCCGAACACACAGGTTTCTGCTCTGCAGCCATTATGTCATTAAGCTCTTACAGTCTAGAGATAAAGCTGCTTTTAGACCGGACTCTGTGTCTGGACCCGGGCCGACGTGTCCGTGCTGAGTCATCACGGAGTTCACCCCGTCACAGAGTCCTCCTCTGGGCCCGGTCCGGGTTCTGTCTGTGGCGACAGTTACAGTGAAACTTTGTCTGTTTCTGAATCGTTCCACTCGGAGGAAAGTTACTGCAGTCTGTGGTTCACAGCTTCTGCTGGTTTATTTGAACACGATGTGTGCAGGTGCGCTGACTGATCCGACTCAGCTGTTTCCACATGTCCAAACTCTTCATGTGACTGTAGTTTGAATATGAAGCTACAGCAGAAACTCGCCAGTGAACTCGCTCAGGAATTAAAGCAAAATGAAAAGTAAAAACAGTGTGGCAGTTCTGTGGATGCAGAGTTGCATGCTGGGTTGGTGTCTTCAATCTGGATCAGAGCGATCCGGATTTGGAAATCCCATGTTTGCTATCCAGGATCAGGACCATCTTTCTTTTGTGCCGGGTTTTCACAGCAACATGTAAACAAAAGTTTCATCAGAGTTTTTCAGAGAAATAAAATCTC
This sequence comes from Seriola aureovittata, assembly GCF_021018895.1. Classification (NCBI taxonomy): domain Eukaryota; kingdom Metazoa; phylum Chordata; class Actinopteri; order Carangiformes; family Carangidae; genus Seriola; species Seriola aureovittata. The sequence goes on from NC_079383.1 coordinate 23,213,659, forward strand.
AGAAATCTTTCATGTCGCTGATTTTAAAGAATCTTAAGAAGTTCAGTATTTTAGAGGAAACTCTTGTTCCCTTTCCTCCAGAGAAAGAGAAGCTGGATATCAGGCCCAGATGTTCAGTACAGAGCAGTGTCCAGCTGTTCGGAGGTAATGTGATCAGACTGGATCAAATCTTGAGAAGAAAAGAAAAAGGATTAGATCACGGAATCCAGTCTTGGCTGATCTGGATCAGAAAGTGGATTCAGGAACAAAATGTAATGAAATTTTCAAATTTGTCAAATAACAGAACATACGTATGTTGCAGTATTTAAACATATATTTATAATTTGCACTTGGTTTGTTTAATTAGATAAAGGAGACACCAGGACGCTCATTAAGTCCTAATTAAAAACCAGTCTGAAGCAACGTGTGGACAGAAACAAAGATGTTATTTCTCTCCTGATCTCCTCTGGTTTTGTGACTGGACCAAACTCTCAGGTCAAAGTGACTTTGTGGGATCTGGTTTCTCCTCCTCCGTCCAGTTTGGACAGGTTTACAGTCAGGACCAGTTTGGAGTGTAAGTTAAGACTCTTTGTATCATCGGAGGAGTTTATTTAATTTATCCAGGCTAAATGTTTCTAGAAAGAAGAAACATGAGTATAAGTGAGCTCAGCTGAAGCACTCGCCTCAGCTCGGCTCTCTGAGTGTTTGTTTCCCATGCCGGGCCGTCAGATCCCCCGTTCGCTGGACGTCGGAGGGGAAATGACTCTGCCGTCACACCCTGTGTACTGTAAGCTAACGCTCGCCGCTCGGCCTTTTCACAGCGCTGCTATCACACTGGGAAATGCAGTCATTTGTGATAATTGCGCTCAGTGATTTTATTCCCGTGCAAATCGTCCATGTCTGTAATTTGTCAAGAAAAACTTCCGAGTTAAATTACCCAGAGTGCTTTCTTTAGCGGAGCCAGATCTGATCGCCCTCCACGTACTGCAGAGTCATCTGAGAAAAACGTACTTTTTAAGCTTCGCCACGTTATATAACATCAGAGAAGCTTTGCCCTGAGTTTCTCCGCTGCTTCTCCAGTTTGTGACTGTAAACTACTTGTTATACGCACTTTTAACATGTTTCAGTTATTGTGGTAAATGTAGGTATAAACTTTAGGCTGTAAACATTATTTGGAACGAACGTATTTTCTCATCTCATCCCTGTTTTTGAATCATTTTTAAAGAGTAATGAAGAAAAGATCAAATCAAAATCACCAGTGGTACCAGTGGTTCCCAACCTGTGGTCCGGGGCCCACTGGTGGTCCGTAAAGGGATTACAAGTGGGCCGACTAATCATTTGCAAAACAGTGCAATTTTGGTGAAAATATATAATTATAAAAAAATGTTTTAAAATGTAACAATCTTTAAAAATATTATATATCTTAGATTTTTCTTAGATCTTTTTCCTCAGTGTGATAACAGAGTGACACCCGGTCACATCGTAAATTCTGATATATATAATTAAAATGGACTTGAGTTAACACAATGTACAAGATGAATAAAAGTGAGGAGACCAGAGTGGACAAAAACACGATTTGCTTAAAACACCTTTACATCCAACATCTGTAAAATCTTATATTCAGGTTTTGTTTTCATGACAGTTTAATTCTCTGTAAAAGTTGATGTAGGTCAAAGAGGCGAAGTTTGAAAGACTAACCCCTACCACTTACCCTTTTCTGTACTGTCCGACCCACAGGTCGTCTGTGCAGCAGGTTGTCATGACATCACAGTTTGGTTTTGTTGCTAGGCAACATCTAGTGGTCGTAGTAATGATGACAGGAGCGAAGGGAAACGTGTCGGTGACGTGGTATAAAGAGAGACAGAGTCCACGTCAGGCGGAGGTGGTGGTGGATGGATGAATGTGACACAGGAGAGCGGTGTGTTTATGTTGTTACCATGACAACAGAGGTTGTCTAAGGTTGAGGAAGTACCTATTTTAACCCAAATCACCATCTTTTCCTAAAAACCTAACCAAGACATGACCATTATTATAGTAACCACGGCGACGAAGGTAGGTACGGCCGCTCTTGGTTTATTATTGTAACCATGACAGTCGAGGTCCGGTGCTGTTGGAGTCCGATTGTGATGTAACAGATTACATCCTGGTACGAACAGTGGGACCAGATACCAACACTCAGTGTGTCTCAGGCTCATCGGTTCTCTTCACATCTGATCTAAACGCTGGTTCACACTCAAACCAGAACTCCCAGCAGTTTGTTAAAGCAAATGTTAAATTCCTGCATCTTAAACTGTGGGAAACTTTGTTTTTGGATACTGAAGTGCGGCGGTGTAGTGACGCTACATGATTTTTGAAATGCACGACCAAGAAGCTGAGTGGTTCCGGTTCTGACCTTTAAAGATTCGTCACTTCCCTCTCAGAAGAAATGGAAATATTTTTAGTTAAAGCAGAAGAAGAAAAGCCTCCAGCTGTCACCTCGTGCCACAGAGAGATCTGTAACCACATGAAAGGACGCTGGCGCTCTGTCGAGGAACCGTCGGTTATTTCTGAATGTTTGGACCCGTGGACTCGGCTCAGAGCTGTAACATGTTGTTAAAGGGATTAACTTTCTCCAGAGTGGAAACCCTCAGGACTGAGCACTGGCGCCGATCAGTTGGAATAAGATGAGGTCAGCTGCCTGTATTAGTATTGTTGTGTATGCACATTTTTCATTATTATCTCTACTGTATTTTGCTTTATATTAGTCTGGCACACAGTCTTCACACAGAAATCATGACAAACCTGCACAGATGCTTCATATTTTACTGTGGATAAACAGGGATGTCACCTGGAACAGGTCGGAGTGGCGGAGGGATACGACCCCGAGATGACCACGTGATTCTAGTTTAAATTTGTCCGTTAATTTTGGGGAGTCAGGATTGTTCAAGGTGAAGTTTTTTTATTGTAAAATGAAAGAAAGTGATGACGGTTTGAATCTAATGACGACTTTATAGAGTCAAACCATTAAAAATGAAAATGAAGACTTGTTTCACTGCACTTGACTTTCCTGACAACAGATACTGTTTGAAATAACCTGACAACAGCCAATCAGGCTGCAGCAGCAGGAGGGAGGGGCGTGTTCGTCAGACCAGAGCAGCCATTAATAAAACTCTTTTTCTCAGCTGTATGTAATTAACGTTAATTAAAGTTACTGGTTAAAGTGTTCTCTGCAGCCACTCATGAAAATTCAAGTTGAATCTTTAAAAAAGCCAAATACTTGAATGCTTAACTCTCTGAATATGACATGAAGTCTGTCACAGGCCAAGAACACGTCACCTCCTGAAACAGTCGAGCATCAAACGGCGGTCGACCACAGCGGGCGGGGAAACACCCAGCTGTGGTCAGCTGGGCCTTTGATCTACACATACACTCAGACGTTCACACTGCTATACTCGTGAGGACCAGAACTGACGATGCATTCCCTACAACATAACAACTGCAGCTCAAACCACGACTTAGACCTAAACCAGGACCCGACTGTTGAAGAACGGATGTTTGGACGAATCGTCCTCGCTCTGTGAAAACGTCCTCACACGGCAGGTTAAACCAGTCGGTCCTCACATAGATAGAAGGACAAGAAATCTCATCTTTTGATGTGCCACTGCTGAGGCGGGACAGTGTCATCTGCAAGTCATTTTACAGGCCTCCTGTCATTAACAGAGACTTTATTTATGCTACACACACACACACACACACACACACACACACACACACACACTTAGGCAGGAAGTTGTTTATTAATGAGCTCATGAATTTATCAGACGTCAGCGTTCTGATGGTTAATGTGGTCTCAGAGTCTCAGTTTGTCCTGAAGGTGGCGCTAAAGCAGAGGTCATGTGACATTAAAACGTAAAGGGTTCGTCCTCTGGAGAGCAGGAACGACATCAGGATTTTTCACGTCCCTGTTCGTATTTTGCTCTTTATTTTCAGTCCAAGGTTTGAGCACATGTAACAGAATATGAAGCTCTGTGATTGGATGTTTGTTGGTGAAATGCACCTTGGGAGTCGTAGTTGTAGTCAGTTTTTATGTGCTGTGGAAGTGCTCAGATCTTTAGATTATATAAAAGTAGTAACACAGTGTATAAGTACTTTCACAAGTAAAGGTACAGAAGATGAAGACTGTAGATTTTATTATTGGATCATACTCATTGAAGCATTAATGTGTAAATCAGTCTAATATTACAGCAGGTAAGAGTGGAGCTCCTTATCATTAGGTTACATCCTGTTGTCTCATACAAAGAGATGTACCTGATTTAGCTACGAGCTGCTTTCTGTCTGCAGGTTGACACTAATAGAACTAATGCAATTAATATAAAGTTCATTTCAGTTTATTTAGCACCATTCAGACAGAGGCATGGAAATACATTAAAATACAACATTAAGACGACATTAAAAAAGCATATGAGAAAGATAATAAAAAATTTGAATAAATGAAAATAAAAGTATCAGGTAGGAGACAGTGGTGAAAAAAACAAGCCAGATGCACAAGATTAGATAGATGTATGTTTATCACTTGCTTTATGAAACCAGTCATAGACACAGTTAGAGGCTGGTACCTTCTCTTTAGATTTGGCTGCTACTGTGGCAACGACTCAAAGTGTGTGTGTGTGTGTGTGTGTGTGTGTGTGTGTGTGTGTGTGTGTGTGTGTGTGTGTGTGTGTGTGTGTGTGTGTGTGTGTGTGTGTGTGTGTGTGTGTGTGTGAGAGAGTACTTTGATGTGTTTGCAGAGTTTGGAGACGGATGAAAGTTTGCATGTGAACTGGAAGTTAAATGACATTGTGCGTGTTCATTTCACATGTGCCACGTCCTTGTATGACATCAGACGTGTTCATGACAGGACCGAGTCTAGTTCCCAAAACCAGACCAGAGAGAACCCAAACCACACACACACACACACACACACACACACACACACACACACACACACACACACACACACACACAGACCTCAGTCCATTACCTCACACACCATGTTTTGCTGCTGTTTGTTGGGTTTCCTGGTTTGTCCTGCGAGTCAGAGCCACAGCAGACGTTACAGTGAGTTTTAGAAGCAGCTGGACTGTGATTGGATGATGCGTTTCTGTTACGGCTGTGAACCATCAGCTGATGCTTCTGGGGCTAAAACCTGCAGGGTTTCAAACATGGACTGAGGAACTTCGAGAGTTGGGTCAGATTAGATTCAGGATGATGTCGATGGAGGAAAGTAGAAACCTTATAATGACAAAGTGTCACTCTGTCCACAGAGAAATGCACACAGCCTGTATTCAGAAACTGAGCCTTAAAACCAGCCGTCAGGACTTCTGGAACTTTGTGATGTCACAACGAAGCAGTCACCAAGCCCCGCCCACCTGGACCCACTATCCAAACCTTGCAGGATTTGGTTTCTCTGAGTGTTTTTACCTGAAATCTGCTTTATTTTTATTGGATCACTCAGAAAACAGTCAGCCAATCAGAAGAGAGGCTCAGAGCCTCCTCTCTTCTGATTGGCTCACCGACCTGTTGTTACTAGAGCTCCAGAGAGAAGCCTGAGAGAGGAGATGTAAAACTACACTGAGATGGTTTTTATATCTTCTGATGGATCAACACTTCAAATAAAACACAGAAGAAGAAGAAGAAAACTTGAAGCTTTAATTTGTGCAGATTGTAACCTACTCATGTATATCTTTATGCTAATGAATCCTTGTGGCTCTCTGTGGGTAAAATAGTGCACAGAATACAAAATATTGTCAGTGTGCGACAGCGAACAAGCCTGTCAAACTGGTTCAAACCTGAACAGGTGATCACGTGTTCGACTAAGAACAAAAAACATTTTATCCACAGATCTATTCATTTGATAGCTAGCTGGGGCTGGGCAATATAGGCTTACTGCGTACACTAACTAGCTTAGCTACTTCATTTTATCTGTCATATTAAAGCAGATTTTAAAATGTTCTTGTTGAAATATATTTGATTCATGTGTCTTTAGCTAGCTGCGTTTGGCTGAGTGAGTCAAGCAGCTACTGCTAGCTAGCAGGCTGGGTGTTTGGGACGTATTTCCTTTTGTGACTTAGATTATGTCAAATTTTGTAAATGAATTGATATTAACATGTAAACCCTTTTTTGTGAAAGTTACAGAGGAAGCAATATGTGATGGGGGCAGCTGGCTAATGGCTGTTGCTAATAGTTTGTCCTGTCCTGTGAGAAACTAGCAGCAACAAGCCATGGTGGGACGTTTTACCCGTCCTGAAGGCAGCGGCGCAGGAGAGACATCCTGACACTTTTAGGAAACTAACAGTATAAGTGGAAAGTTTTCCGTTCCTGTGGGAAAGCAACCAGGACACCACAGACACTCTATTAGCTGTGGTTGTTTATATCTGTTTGGCGACTTCCACCGAGGAGACCAGTCTGAGATTAAGAGTGTGCTCTGGTGAAAGAGGGAAAGACCATTTCAAAACATTCCTTTGGTTTGATGGATGAAGTAGATTATATGGATCTTCATTCATCCTGCACCGCACCGCTTCCTCACCACTGACACCACTAACAGCACATGAGGTTATGATGCTGAAGGCACAATACTAAAAGCTGCCTCTTTGTGCAGGTCGACACTAAAAGAGCCGGCGACGGACAGACCCAAAGGCATGAAGGGCCCAAAGAGTCGCACAGGAAGCGTCACCATGACGACTCGGCAGGATTCACTGTGTCAGAGGTAAAAGATCTTGTTTCTAGTTCTCAGACAGAAGCTGACTTTCAGGTACAGTCACACAGGAAGAGACTTTTAGCCGTGCTAGCAGCGCAGCTATAAAGTCCGGTCGGTCCAGACTCAGATATTATTTGATGGATCGCCACGAATTTCACATTAATGGTCCGTCCGTCTCATTCTCGTGGACACGATATCTCCATAACGCCTCGAAGGAACTTCTTCAGATTTGGCGCAAATATTCACTAAGACTCGACGATGAACTGATTAGATTTTTGGCAGCTAAAGGTCAAAGGTCAAGGCCGAAGTGACCTCACAAAACATGATTTTGGCCTTGTGAACAAAATATCTCTGGAACGCCTTGAGAGAATTTCTGCAAATTTGCTAAAAACATTCACCTGGACTCGAGTGTGAACTGATTAGAATTGGTGGCTAAAGGTCAAAGGTCAAGTTCAATGTGACCGCACAAAACACTTTTTAGACATCAAGATTTCACCCAAATGTTTAATATTTTCTCTGACTCTGGATAAACAGGGATGTGACCTGGAACTAGTGTGAGTGGCGGAGGGATACGACCACGAGGAGGCGGTTCTAGTTGTATCTTATCTCAGACCCACAGCTACAGCACTGGAAAAGACATTCTTTGTTCTCAGGGGATCTTTACCTGCTGCAGGTGTCCGGCTCCCACCAATGTAAAGAAAGTGTAAGATCTAAATCTGAGTCATTTAAACCTGATTAATTATATTCTGGACGTGGCTCCTGTAGAGTTCAGCTTTTTGTTTTCTGTTCGGTAGTTCAGACCAAACACAGGCGTGTCGCCTTTTGGCAGCTTTAAAGTTTAACAGTGCGGAGAAGGGAAACCGCTGGGCTGCAGGCGACCTTTTGACCCTTCGCCTCGTGTATCACAGCTTTAATGGAGCCTGCATTTTTTTCCTCGGGGTGAGGAAATGAATTCCTGCTGCGTCTCATCGTCGCGGCGGGGGCCTCGACCCCGAGCGTTTGTCCTCTGAAGATGAAAAAGCTCAACGTCCCTTTTTGCAGTCACTTTTTTAATGTGTGTTTAACAAGGCTGAGTTTATATCTTTATAAAAGTCAGCATGACCCGGAGCCAAAGGCCGGCGTGGAGCTTCACAGCCTGATGGAAGGTGATGACAAATTATAGCATGTGACTGACTTTTTATAAGAAACAGAAAACAGAGTTTCAGAGCCACGTCTTCCTCAGTGTAACTTAAACCTTTAATAAGAGCTTTAACATTTAATCTGCAGCTATTTTGATGATTGAGTAAGAAAGTGTTAAATCAGACAGATGAACTTTCAGACTTTTTATAGACGTAATTAACGGTGAAAATAAGTGTCGGTTTAATGTCTGAAATGAGATGTTGTGGTTTAGATTGGGACAGAAGTGAGATTTAAAGAAACAGAGACACGTTTCCTTTGTGTACATCCTTTAAACTTTAATGGTGAAGCAGAAAACAAAAACAAAAAAATACCGTAAAATAAATTAGATTAGAAAAATGCCACAAGCACATTTGATTTGTACAACAAAGCAATGCAACATACTGGAATCTGGATTTCCATATATACAGAATAAAAAATAGACTTTTTATTCTTTGTCTACTTTGTTCAGTGTCAATATTTTTTCGTCTTGATAAAAAGAACAAAATCTGAACAAATACAAACACTTCTTTTATTCCTTTTTTCTTTTTTTCTTTTTTTACTTTTTAACTTCTTTTTGAGGCTTTTTTTTTTCTGCACTGACATTTTGTTTGTGTCCTTGAACGCACCGGACGGACAGCGAGTCTGTCCCGAAAAGTCCAGAAGAAAAGGGTCCACTCTCTTTGAAAACAATTACAACAAAAAGAAGAAAATAAAAATAAGACGCAACACGTGTGACTTCATCAAAAAGGGACCAATACTCTGAAACTTTTGGTGAACGAGTCGACAACACTGATATAAACACATACGACACAGAAACACTCTGAAATCTGATTGGATGACGTTTGTTTTCTTCCCGAAACAGAACAAGACGACAGTGGATTGTCTTTTTTTTAAGTTTGTGATCAGATAAAAAGAAAGAGTAAAGCATCGTGGGAAATGGAGTTCTTACTGTGCAGGGTGAAAATGTCAGAAACAAAACGTCACAACTCAAAGAAGAACTTGAAGAACTCTTTCCAAAAACTAATATGAAACAAAACCTACAAAGCATAAATAAAAACATCAGTCATCTTCACCGAAGCAAGACGCCACTTTTTTTTTTTTTTTTTTTTACAGACTTCAGAGAATCGTGAACTTCAGTGAACTTTTTCCACAAAATGGACGTTAATCATGTTGTAAATTAGGTTGTTTTTTTTTTCTTCTCTTGAACTTCAACCTTTTTGTTTCTCACACAAACAAATGTAGAAACTCGACTCTTTGGTGTTCTGAAGCGAACTAAAACCGGACAAAAAAACCTTCATCTTTTCTTCTGAGAGTGAACACAGCGATCTGAAACATCTCTTCATCTCTTTGTCTCTGGTAGAAAACTGTCAGCTGCTCGTCACAGCAAAACAAAAGTAGTTCTCACTTTTTTATGAAACGTCCAAATTGATTCCTTCATTCATTCAAAGGCTTTTCAAGGGATTTATTATTGGTTGATGAAAATGTTGTTCATGGCTCATTCTTGTTAAAGAAAGACCTTTAAATTTACCCATAGTGCATCACAGCTGATTTAGAGGTACAACGACTTGTCAGTTAGTTGATGAATTGTCATTTATCTTGATAACCATTAATCATTTATTTCCAAACCAATTAGCAGTTTGAAGCCTCTCAGATGTGATAATGTACTGCTTTTGCTTTTCATCATATCTGTTTGTTGAATAAAACAAGTAAATACAGAACAGGAGGCATCTTTCACTGTTTGCAAACATTTTACAGACAAACAGATCAATCAAGATAATAATCTGCTGGTTAATCAATAATGAAAACAATCATTAGTTGCCGCCCTACAGCTGCTACTTTGGTGCTTGTTTATAAACCCTTAATCTTCAAAATGAGGGTTATATTGAGATGAAGGTAGTTGTTTGTAATTCATTCTAACCCTCCAATAATTACCACCTTAAATGCTTTTAAGGGTGTCTGGCATCAGTTCATTAGTATCATTTTTAAAGGGAAAGTTTTGTATTAAAGTGTCGTCTCAGCAACAATGAAATAAATCCCTTGAAAGTATAATAATGAATAACTTGTGTTGTCTTGGCTAATGCTAATCACCTTCAGCCGGGCAGCTGACTCAGTGTAAACATCCACCAGAGACAAAGATATAAAAATCGATTTAAGGGGTTTGTTCTGGTGCTTTAAGTCTGTCTTGTTCTGGTTTTTGGAGATTGGAGGAGCTAGCTGTAGCCCAGCTGTAGCCCAGCTGTAGCCCAGCTGTTAGCCCAGCTGTAGCCAGCTGTAGCCCAGCTGTAGCCCAGCTGTAGCCCAGCTGTAGCCCAGCTGTAGCCCAGCTGTAGCCCAGCTGCAGCCCAGCTGCAGCCCAGCTGCAGCCCAGCTGTAGCCCAGCTGCAGCCCAGCTGTTACCCAGCTGTTACCCAGCTGTAGCCCAGCTGTAGCCCAGCTGTAGCCCAGCTGTTACCCAGCTGTTACCCAGCTGTAGCCCAGCTGTAGCCCAGCTATAGGCTAGAATATTTAGGCTAGCATAAAGGACATGGCCGCCCATGAACAGCTCATGGGAGTTGTGAGATCTTTTGTTCTTTTGTCGATTTTTGAGTCAAATCTACATGTTTCTTCTTCTAAGTGCTTTTGTTCTCACTTTAAGTAAAAGTCCTCGTAGCATCTGACCGGACAGACAGGAAGTTCCTGATGTGTCGTGGTGAGCTCCAGTGGTGCAATTACTTTAGGTTAATTAGCGCTCTGGGTCTCACTCAACAGATTAACACTGGTATCAACACCATGTTCTACAAGCTCGTTCAGCTGGACACAGACGTTCGGCTACAACATGTTTCTGCTAGCGTTGGGTGCTAGCTGACCAGCTAGCGTCGCTACCTTTTGCCAACATGTTAGCTGTTGATTTATCCAATCAGAAGCCTCCACAGCTGAAGTGTGTTCAGCTGCAGTTCCTCTGACAGGTGTTGGGGGGCGCTGCAGCACAGAGGGAGTTTACATTTACCACTAAGAACTTGCACATGGATATTTTACAGTATTTTCAAACTTGACATATTTAATATTTTCATTTATATAATTACTTTGGGCAAAAATAAATAGAAAGGGATGCACTCGTGCTAGAATCTACTTTTTATTTATGGCAGTTTGGAAAGTGTTGTGACACAGCGTTGGACAAAATGGACATTACAAGTTAAAACACATGAAAAACCCAAATAATGAAGTTGGGTAATTTTAGAGACCTTCTTTTAAGTGTCTCTGTATTTAGTAAATCCTGGCTGCAGCCTCATTTAAGGTGATTAATTTGACTGACAGGTGATTCAACCTATCACACGTGTCTGTTTGCAGTCAGAAACATTCAGGCATGGTGACCTGTGAGCCCAGAGCGACGTATCAACGCACCGACAGGGAATCGAACCTGCGGCCTGTCACACCTGTACACTGGAGTCCACCCGGAACAGGAAGTTCAGGTCTGTTCAGTCTGTGTCTGATCCGAACACGAGTGTCGCTATAGTGCAAAACATGAAAACGTTTGTAACGCTTCTTTAAAGAACAAACAAACGGACAAAACAACACAAATGCAGCCAAACAAAAATATTATTAATAACAATAACAATAATATTATTAATATACTTACTGACAATAATAATTATAACATCAACATGGTAACCATGGTAACATAAAGAAGTGTTTGGTTCCAGCAGCCGGGCCAACTTGTTTCTTTCAAGTATCTCTCAACACACAAACATACGCACATTTTCACACTCGAGTGGACGACAACAAACGCACAACCACGCACACAAGTTTATACTTCAGAAAAAAACCATACAAAAGAGTCTTCTTCTTTCTTCCTTGTACATTTTGAAAAAGTAAACAAACAAAAGTAAAATACAATAAGATCGTAATACGTGAAACAAGTTGCATAGTTTTGAGATTTTTTTTTTTTTTTGTTCGTAGTTTTTCAGGCACCTCGTCTCTCCAAGGTCGGACTGCCGGAGTGGTGCTTGAACGTCTCAGCCACATAAATAAGCCTCGCTCCCTCCGTTTGTAACAAAAATATATTAGATATTCTTTTTTTCTATCTTTTTTCTTTTCTTTTTTTTTCTGAAAGTGCCGTGGAGACTCTCTGAGTTCTGCTGAACGAGTCCGGAGAAGAGTTTCTATCCCAGAGAGCGACGGAGGAGGGAGGAGGTGAAGACTGAAACGCAGCAGATGTGATGATCATAAACTCATCTCCCTCCATCTCCTCCCCCGCTCTCCCTCCCTCCCTCCCTCCCTCCCTCCCTCTCTCTCTCTGGGTTCAGAGGTCCGTCTCCTCTCCGGCCCTCTCCAGTCCAGTTCAGGTTAGTGTTTACGAGCAGCCGCACTCCTCCACGATCATGTCCTGGATGTCCTTCTTGATGATCTTCTGCTCCTCGTTGTAGTAGAGCATGGACATGGCTCGTAGCCGGGTGGGCACGCAGCACGACCTCAGGTTCTGGAAGGGGCTGTAGCCCCTCATGCGGTAGTGGCTGATGACGGTGGAGTGGAAGGACAACGTGGACCCTGTGATGCTCGCCACGTGGGAGGGGCACTCGCCCTCGCAGTAGTTGGCGTGGTAACCGGGCGGCGCGATTATCCAGTCGTTCCAGCCGATGTCTTTGAAGTTTACGTAGAACTGCCGTTTGCAGCAGACGCGCACTTTCCCGTCGCACTCCAGCCCTCGCTTCCTGCGCCGCCGCGAGTCGCTGCCGTCCCCCTGCCGCACCACGGCCATGAGGAAGGGCCGGTGGGATTGTTCCCGCTGGCTGGCACGCTGCGACATCTCTGAGCCGCCAGAGACCAGGACGAGCGTGGCGCCGGCGTCGGCGCAGAGCGGGCAGGACACCCTGAGGCTCAGCGTCGTGCCGTCGGCGCTCTCCAGCAGAGCCTGCACCGCCGCCGACACCGAGAAGGTGTGCCAGCCGCTGCGACGGGTGTCCACCGTTTTCTCCGCCAGGAGGATCTCGTCCTGCGGCAGAGACTGGCGTCCGCTCAGGAGCCGGCGCTGCTGGAAGAGACGGATGGTGACTTTGGCTCGGCTGCGGTTTGTCTTCGCCAGACGGAGGAAGAGCCAGACGTTCGCCTGCTCCACCAGAGAGAGGTCGCCGCCTTCTTTAGAGAGGACGAAGTTCACCACGCCCTGAGAGTCACCTGAGACGGAGACGGAGACGGGGTTAGGACAGTTATCATATGACAGAAAACTCTGCTCTCTGATTGGCTGACAATTTACATCAACAGTTTCACCTCTGAGCTCATACAGTCAACTGCAGGTAACCATGGCAACATCACTGATGCCTGAGTTAACTGGTGAAACTAATTGGACTACAAACATGTAATCTGTAGTCCACACACACACACACACACACACACACACACACACACACACACACACACACACACACGTTCAGACCTGTATTTTACATTTCCTACAACCCTAGAGGCAGCGAGCTAATGACCAGTTACCATCCACCACCGTTACATAAGACCTGTGCATCACCTTTTCCTCTCTCTCTCTCCCTCTCTCTCTCTCTCTCTCTCTCTCTCTCTCTCTCTCTCTCTCTCTCTCTCTCTCTCTCT